>NC_056745.1:424257785-424407785 GCF_019279795.1 Protopterus annectens | reverse complement strand
TTCAAGACATCAAGAGATGCAAAATAGTTCTGCATGATACACGTATGAATATTCACTTAAACGCAGTGCATTCTTACCCAAAAGGACCAGTTCCAAGACACTAACCACATCCTTACTTATTGCAGTAACCATTACGTCCACTCATTTATTTCTTATACAACATTATATTAGCTAATGCAGAAGTAGGTGAATGTTGCTTTGTTAGTCAAGTAACAAGATGCTACAGTACTGCAGTGTTGCCCAAATACTTAATGGCAAACACAGTCTTACCTTACAGATATGAAAGGTTTCAGTGACAAGCATTTGGTTAACTAGTTTAGTGTTCATGTGACCAAAATGTAAACTGAACTTCCTAGCCATATCATTAATAACACTCATGCACTAAACAGGTAAACAAATAGCTCATAAAATATTACCTGTAAAAGCCTGTCTCAGTAATGGTGTAGTATCCTCCTATAGACACATGAAGCACTAAGTCAAAATCAATTACTCTGACCTTGTATGGCTGCCTTGCTTGATCAACTAACAATATTCTCTGGCATAAGTCCAAGGCTCATTAACTTCATAAATGCTATTGCGGACTACTGCATTATCTATCAAATGTGCTTAAGGGACAAGATGTGAAAGTTATTCTTCCTTATAAAGCTATGAAGATCTCAAAGATAAAGCAAAGCAAAAAAGAAATACTTATATTGAAAATACTTAATATATATATTTTGTAGTCACACGCATTTTAACAACTGAGATAGAATATTGATTCCGTACACTCTGCCTTGCAGGAATTCATTGGCTTGAATTTTAACATCTTTACTGCCACTGTCTCACTGTCTTGCTTCCTACATCTGACTATTTCCCCAAAAGTCTCCCGACCAAGAATAACACTTAATATGTATCAGTCATACAGCAAAGCATTTTGCCTCAAGTGTAGCTATTCTTACTGAGACAACCACAGTTCATGTAACCACAAACTGCAGCAATAACACATTTCTGGCACTGCACTAAATCAGCGGTGGATGTTGCTCAACTGTTGGCATGGTGCTGCTGTTATCAACATCCTCAGGCTTGTGCTTGTGATGACATTTTGGTAAGCAGCCAAAGCAGCATTGTTGTAATCCCTAACATGCGGGAATGGCAGTTGTGTGGCCTGTATGTTTTTATGCTGACTAAAGATGCTAATAATATATACACGCCACATCATTTCATATTTGGAACCTGGCTCTAATTTCTTCTTTTGCAATGGTATTGGAGGCATTTGAGGGAACAGGATGAGGGCAGGATGTTTGCTCTTTAAACAAATAAGAAAGAGATAATCAAATGTTCACATCTTCTCGAATATAACGCAGTACACAGTCCATAATGTGTCATTGACACCACACACAGTCAGACAATCACTATTTGTCTAAAGATCATTTCAGTTCAAACAGTCTTGTTTGGAGTCCTAGGCAATGCCCCCCCCAACACACCACTCACCCTCTCACATTCAAGTTGAACAACAAAAAAAATAAAATACTCAAGGAGAAAGAAAGAGCTCCTCAGCATCAAAGTAGTACTGCCTGCAGACATAATACCTCCTTGCTAAAATGTTACAATGTGCACAACTTAACTTTTAGTTATGTACTCACCATAACTTCAGATGTTTGGGATCCATCTCGCCTACATTCTGAATGATGGGTTCGGAGCCGATCCCTCGGCTCCGACTCGGCACGCTTATGCCAAAGAGCGAAGTCTCTTACTGGCTGAGCTTACCATATCCCAGGATGCACCACCACCAGTCCCCCAGATCTAGTTTGTCCGCATACATGCACACATGCATACCCTGCTTATATAACATCGTCAGATGAAACAAGATAAAACAGTAGAACTCAAAACCGCTCAATCTCTTCTGATCTCCAAGGCAGGGGGAAGGAGGGTGGGTATTAGGAATGTAGGCGAGATGGATCCCAAACATCTGAAGTTATGGTGAGTACATAACTAAAAGATGTTATGTGATCCTATCTCGCCTACATTCTGAATGATGGGACAGCGTCCCTAGCACCTGAATCCTGGGTGGCTCACTGGAAAACACTCCTGAGTACCGTGGAACCAAATGAAGCTCGTCCTTTAGATGCCACATCCAATTTGTAGTGGGAAATGAAAGTGTGCGGATTGGACCAAGTAGCCGCAGCACAGATTTCCGATATAGCGAGCTTGGAATGAAAAGCTATAGAAGTAGCCATAGCTCTGGTAGAATGAGCCTTGATAGATGCTGTAAGTTGCTTATTCGAAGAAGAATAAGCCTGAGTTATGCAATCTCTGATCCATTTTGAGATAGTAGCTTTTGTGATGGTTTGGCCCAGTTTATTATCTGAGAAGGACACAAACAACTGGTCTGACTTACGAAGTTGCTGAGTCCTGTCTAAATAGAAGCGTAATTGCCTGTGAACGTCCAATTTATGAAGAGTGTATTCTGCTTCATTGGAGAATTTTGGGAAGAAAACCGGTAGCTCTAGAGATTGTTGGAGGCAGAAACTAGAACAGACCTTTGGGACAAAGGATGGATTAGGCCTAAGTGATACTCTATCCTTGTGGAAAATCAAGTACGGTGGCTTAATAGACAGGGCTTGAAGCTCTGAAACTCTTCTTGCCAAGTAATTGCGACTAAGAAGGCAGTTTTCCAAGACAGATATTTTAACTCGCATGTAGCAGCCGGTTCGAAAGGGGGAGATGTTAATGCGCGAAGCACCAAATCAAGATCCCACGGAGGTGCAGGATGAAAAATTGGTGGTCTTAATAGGCTCGCACCTTTAATGAAAGTTTTGCATAGTCTGCTGCTCATCAAAGGAGGATCCATGGATTCGTGGAATTTAGAGATAGCAGCTAGTTGGACTTTAATAGTTGAGACAGAAGATCCCTGATTAAACAGGGATGTTAAAAATTTCAAGACCTCTGGGACAGGAGCAGTGATAGGGTCTAAGCCCTTGAGTTGAGCCCAGATAGCAAACCTCTTCCACTTACTAAGGTACAATTTGTTAGTGGTGGGTTTGTGGGCCGAAGATAAAATGTGAACCACTTCCGGGTCTAGAGTGTGCCTTCTAACTAAAGTCGAAAGTGGAGGAGCCAAGCTGTCAATTTCAAAGATTGAAGGGACTGATGTCGAAGTCCCGACTGATGGATTAGCAAGTCCGGAATCAGGTCTAAAGTCCACGGATCGTCCACTGCATGCTTCTTCAGGTAGGGAAACCATACCTGACGAGGCCAGTACGGGGCAATCAGTATCATTGAAGACCCCAGTTGAGAGGCTTTTTGAATAACTCTGGGAAGAAGCGGAATTGGAGGAAAGGCATAAAGTAGCCCTGTTGGCCAAGGTTGTGCTAGAGCATCCATGGCTGGTACTCCCTGATGTGGGATCAAGGAGAAGAACCTTTGGCACTTGGTGTTTAATGGAGTTGCAAATAGGTCGCAGCACGGCGTCCCCCATCTCCTGAAAACCTGAGCTGCTACTGTGTGGTTTAGAGACCACTCGTGAGGAGAGAGAATTGTCCTGCTCAATTTGTCTGCCAATATATTTGACTTTCCGGGATGTGGGTCGCTACCAAGAAGCGGTTGGTAGCTACAGCCCATTCCCACACTCTCATGGCCTCTCTGCAAAGGGGTATGATCTGGTCCCTCCTTGTTTGTTCAGATACCAAACCACCAACATGTTGTCTGTGTGGATGGCGATGATGCCCTGAGGAAGAAACTTGTGTAAGGCTTGTAGGGATAGAAGTACAGCCCTCATCTCCAACACATTGATGTGGAGAAGAGCTTCGTCTGGAAGCCAGGAGCCCTGAACTAGCCTGCCCAGACAATGCCCCCCCCACCCTATCTGGGAGGCATCTGTCGTCAGGGTAACCACTGGAGAGGGAAGAACAAAGGGTTTCCTTGATCCAAATTGGATGTCTGAAGCCACCAGCGAAGGTCCCTTTTGCATATATCCGTAATCATGATGTGATGATTGAGGGAAGATCCTGAAAGGACCATTGCGTTGACAATAGCCACTGAAGAATCCTCATGTGCAATCTTGCCAGAGGGACTAAAAGAACCGTGGCAGACATTGAGCCTAGAACTTGTAGAACCATCCTGGCTGGGGCTTTGGATCTCGAGATCAGAGCTTGAACTTGGCCCTGTAAAGTTTGGATCCTTTCGGCAGGAAGAAAGACGCGATCAATCTTGAGTCTATCTCTGCTCCTATGAACTTTATGCGTTGAGAGGGCAGCAAGACAGACTTTGACCAATTGAATGTAATCCCCAGGGTAACACCCAGGGAGATGGTGGCTTTGAGGTTGTCCATTAGTAGATGCCTGGTGGTGGCAGTCAGGAGCCAGTTGTCCAGATAGGGAAACACTTGGAATCCAAGACTTCTCAGGTGAGCCGTCACTACTGCCAAACACTTGGTGAACACCCTGGGGGCTGTGGTGAGACCAAAGGGCAGAGCGCAAAATTGGTAATGACTGACTCCCAGGCTGAAGCGCAGATACCTTCTGGATGCCTGATGTATCGGTATGTGATAATAGGCATCCTTGAGGTCTATGGAGCACATCCAAACATCCTTCTCCAACAATGGGAGAATGGATTGTAACGTGACCATTCAGAATTTGGATTTCGTGACGGATTGGTTCAGTCTGCTGAGATCCAATATTGGTCTCAGGTCCCCTGTCTTTTTTGGCACTAAAAAGAACCTGGAGTAATTTCCTGATCCGATCTGGTCTGTGGGGACCGGTTGGATGACTCCTTTTTCTAGCAGCTTTAAAGCTTCTGCGGCTGCCATTTCCCTTTGACTGGGTGGTGGGTCCGGGATTCTTTTGGACGGTGGGGGCGAGAATGTGAATGGGATGGTGTAACCTCCGGCAATGATCCGAAGCACCCATCTGTCCTGAGTGATTGACTCCCAGGCTTTTAGGTGCTTGGCACAACGTCACCCGACTGGCTCCGGAGCAGCACAGCCGGGCAATCCCTCATGACGTGTGGGAGGCTGAAGAGCCACGAAAGGACTCGCGGTCTCCAGAATTGCGGGGCCCTCTGCCGCCTCTGGGACGGCGTCTCCCTGAAAAATTTCCCCGTCCTCTGCCTCTGGAAGGGGATTCTTCCTGCTGTTGGGAGAAAAACTTACGGGATTTGCGGAACCACATTTTCGCCCTCCTTTAGCCTTGGAGTAAGGCCGAAAGGGAGTGGAATAACGGGCACCTACGGCAGATAAAGTTTTTCCCTCTTGCTCACAGCGGGTAAGGGTGTCTTTAACCTTGGGTCCAAACAAGGAGGACCCATCAAAGGGAGCGTCGGCGAAGGAAGACTTGAAGGCCTCCGCAAACTGACAAACGGAGCCAGGCTTGTCTCCGTGAGAGCCACGCCTGTGCCTGCCGCTCTACCCGCCTTCGGCCGCATAGGCAATGAGCCTCATGGACGAGTTAGAAATTGACGTAAGGATAGCCAACTGAGAGCTAACCGACTGGGCTAGCTGCTCAGGTAGGTTACCGAGAGGAATCTGACAACTCCTTGACCAGATCCCTCTGAAGCCTGGTAAAATGTGCCAAATAATTCAGAGACCTTAAAGTAAAGGCCGCTGAAGTCGGGGTGCGCTTCCGTGCCTGTCCATACTCCTAGACTCCTTATTAGGAGGATGGATGGACGTTGAAGCCTCTGCCACGTCCTGTTGTGTAGCAGATGCCACCACCATGGCATCTACAGCCACGCCTTTAGTGAGGAACTCCTTCTCGGGGGGAGCAGACAAAAATTTATTTGGACGAGAAGGGACTGGTTCCACGGTATCTGGATGTTCCCGCCTTCGACAAACTAAATCCAGAAGCTCGTCGAAGGGTGGAGACACCCAGGAGGTGGAGGGCTGAGCCCCAAAGGCCTTGAGGAGCACTGACTCGTCAGTAGAGGGGGGTTTGGATATCCAGCCGCCTCGTTGTTTGAGGATCTCTAAGATGTCTGCAAAGGAGACATCATCCGAGGACGACTGGGACCCCTCTGCATCATCCAGATCAGTGTCTGAAGTAATAGACTCGGGGGAGTCCACGTGCTTCCTCTTGCACGATCTCTTCCTTGGGGGTTCCTCCGAAGACAGCTCAGAAGAACCCTCAGGAGGAGGGGAACCCCCACTGGGGGTAACCTCAGGCCCCGGGGCTCCGCTGACTACGGACAGGGGAACTGCCAAAGACCCAGTCTCCACGCCTAGGGAAGGTGCCGGTAAAGCCAGGAGATGGCGAAGAGGACTTGGCCAAGGCACTCCTCATGGCTCTGAAAGCCGGACCCCAGAATCCTGGGAGTGTCCGGTCCCCGGAGCCGTGATAGTCGACGGAAGACCCGCAGCCGAAGCACCGAGGGGGAGGCTCGGAACCGAAAGCATAGGTCCCAAAACATCACCCCCGGGTCCAGCCGAAGACGTCCGCGTACCAAACTCGGACCCGAAGGCCCGGGTTGGAGTAAGGGTCGGAGCCGACCCTGAGATCTCCATCGGCTCCAATAGCACCTGCTCCGATGGAGCCGAAGCAGTCGGAGGAGGAATGGCAATGGGGTAGGCCAAGGTCATCGGCTCCGAAGCCAACTGGGTCGGAACCGAAACAAATTTTTGGAAGACTGGGGACTGGAACAGTCTTTGGAGCACCCTGTCTATATCAGAATCTGACATCCTCGAAGACCGAGAGGAAACAGAACGGGTCCGAGAAGGCCTCTCCAATGGCCCCAAAGGACTAGGGGACCGGCTCCGAGGCGACTCGATGAGTATCGGCGCCGAGGGAATACACACACCAGTTTCCATCGGTGCCGAGGACTTCGGCGCCGAGGAGGAAGTGTCTGAGCGGGCAACCTTTGTCGGCTCCGAGAGCAGTGGAGCCGACGAAGATGACCCGCCTCTCGATGCCCCAGCTATCGGCTCCGAAGCCAGAGGAGTCGATACTGGTGGCATCGAGGCAGACCAGACCGACCTCGGCTCCAAGTCCTTGGAGCCGAAGGAGAGGCCTGCCTTTGTTTCTTAGCGATCGGATCCGACGGACTGGTCGGAGCCGACGCCCTTTTCTTTTTGGCCGGAGAAGGAGAGGATGCCAAAGCTTCTTCGAAAGAAGGTTTAATTAATCCCTTAAGAATTAATTTATTTTTCCTCTCCTGGAGGACCCTTGAGGAAAAAGCGTGACATACACTACATGATTCCTGTAAATGCTTTGCCCCTAAGCAATACACACATAGCGAGTGATCGTCCGTGATGGACATTTTGAAGCTACATTTTACACATTTCTTGAAGCCCGAAGGCCTGGGATTCTGAGACATTACAGAAATTTTCAAAAGTAACTGAAAGAACACTGGTAATACACCTAGAGTAGGCTTACAGTTATCACTCGCAATACTCTGAGTTAGTCAAACACAGCACAAACTCTGTAATATAATAATTTCTCTCCGTTAGTTCTTATTTAAGAAGAGAAATGTAAATGATTCAAAACAGAACCGAAGTCACCTACAAACAAAAAGACCGGAAAGGCCTTTCCAGACAAGAGGTACTCCTAGTCACTCACAACACAAGAATTCACCAAGTGAATTTTGTCAAACACACTCAAAACACAAGAATAGCTGTTAAAACAGCTTTTTGTAGAAAAAGAAGAAAAACCTGACAGAAAAACTAGTGAAATAATCACTACTTAACTCAGCCAGCTCGAGACCACGTCTTCACTTGTTAGCGGCAAACGAGATCTGGGGGACTGGTAGTGGTGCATCCTGGGATATGGTAAGCTCAGCCAGTAAGAGACTTCGCTCTTTGGCATAAGCGTGCCGAGTCGGAGCCGAGGGATCGGCTCCGAACCCATCATTCAGAATGTAGGCGAGATAGGATCACATAACATCTTATTTTCCTACAGCATAGCACAGTTCTGACACCCTGAATGTCATTTGATTGCTACTGCTTACGAGTACCGAGAATACATTCATGTTAAAGAAGCAATCATACCTCTTCCAAAGCACTGACTGTGCTTCTTAGCAGCCTATGTCCATGGTAGCAAGCCCTACTTTGCTCTGCCATTATTATAGGTTTAGTGTCAGAGAACTGTATGATAAAGAAAACACTCACTGGACACAATAGACTTCTGACTTCCCCAGCATGCTCACCGCATTCCACATGAAAAATAAGTCCTACATTTTATACATTTTATGAGAGGTGTCAACAGTTTAATACATGGTTTAGAACTTTTAATATTATTTGTCTTAAAGTAAAGTCTGTTTTCCAGAAAAATATAAATTGTTCAACTCATCACAATATTTGTGCCAATACAGTTAGAGTAAAGATTTTTTTCTTTTGTGCTAAGTACCCTTTCAGCATATTTGTGATCCTCCAGTGATTCAGTTGTTCATATTGCTCATCTGTTTCAATTAATGAGTGGCAGGTCTCTAATGTCAACACAGTGTAGCTCAAGATTTTGTGGACGCTCTACCAATATTCCCCTCATGTGACTAATGTATAACATATCAAGGAAGTTCCTGTGGTGATTCCATGGACTGCTGTTTGACCATGGGGATAGTGAGATTGAAAAGGTGATTATGAACAGAACATGCAAAATCCAAGATTGAGATACATTGGAGTATTCTCTGTACTGCAAATACAGCAATCTCTGCAGTGCCGCATAAATAAAAGCAAGAGTGTGAGGGAGCTCCAGCCTCCCAAATCAGGTGGGTGTGCAGGTGAGGTGGGGCAAAAAGTCTGTAATGGCATTATAATGCGTTCTGAGAATCACTGTATTTCTTTCATAACCAGAAAAGTGCTCATTATACCAGTTTATAAGAGCAGCAATGCAGATATGGCTGAGATTTACAGGTCAATAACCCTGGCAAGCAAACCAGGTAATATTTTTGAAAGGGTGATTGTACAATACCTTGAAAAATAAGGAAGAAAGCTGCAACACGGGGATGGATATATATTAGCATTCATTTGCAAAGGGTAGAAAGTGCACAACTAAACTGATTTCTCTTTATTCTGAGGTGCTTGAAGCTGTAAATAGATATCACTTATTCAGACCTGGCTAATGCATTTGATTCAGATTCACATAAGTGTATTATACTATTATTTCAGAAGTGGACCATTAAAGACTATGAATTTAGCCAGATATCAAATTAGTTGTATATCATATGGTCAGAAATCAAAATTAAAATGTCAAGGGACTGTGATATGCCATATAAAAGTTCCACAGATACAGTTGATATAAAAAGTTTACACACCCCTGTTAAAAATGCCAGGTTTTTGTGATATAAAAAATGAGATCACAATAAATCATTTCAAAACTTTTCCCACCTTTAATGTGACCTATAAACGGTACAATTCAATTGAAAAACAATAAATTTGTTAGGGAAAAAATATATAAAAAATAAAAAACGTACAATACGCTGGTTGCACAAGTGTGCACATCTTTAAACTAATATTTTGTTGTGTGTGCACACCCTTACACTAATACTTTGTTGAAGCACTTTTTGATTTAATTACAGCATTCAGTCTTCTTGGGTGCACACCTGCCATCAATTAAAGAGACTAATTAACCCTAAATAAAAGTTCAGCTGTCCTAGTAGGATTTTCCTGACATTTACTCAATTGCCTTCTACAGCAAAAGCCATGGTTCGCAGAGAGCTTACAAAGCATCAAAGGGATCTCATTGTTGAAAGGTATCAGTCAGGAGAAGGGTACAAAAACATTTCCACAGCATTGGATATACCATGAAACACAGTGAAGACAGTCATCAAAAAGTGGAGAAAATATGGCATAACAGTGATGTTGCAAAGAACTGGACGTCCCTCCAAAATTGATGAAAAGACAAGACAAAACTGGTCAGGGAGGTTGCCAAGAGACCTACAGCAACACTGAAGGAGGTGCAGGAATTTCTGGCAAGTGCTAGTTGTGTACTACATGGGACAACAATCTCCCCTATTCTCCATATGTCTGAACTATGGGGTAGGGTTGCAAGGCGGAAGTCTTTTTTTACACACAAAAACATCCGGGCCTGGCTAAAATTTGCAAAATAATACATCAAGTCTCCCAAAAGCATGTGGGGAAAATGTGTTATGGTCTAATGAGACGAAGGTCGAACTTTTTGGCCACAATTCCAAAAGGTACGTTTGGCGCAAAAACAACACTTCTCATCACCAAAAGAACACCATCCCCACAGTGAAGCATGGTGGTGGCAGTATCGTGATTTGTGGTTGCTTTTCTTCAGCAGGAACTGGGGCTTTAGTCAAAGTGGAGGGAATTATGAACAGTTCCAAATACCAGTCACTTTCAGCCCAAAATCTTCATACATCTGCTAGAAAGCTGAAGATGAAGAGGAATTTCACCTTTCAACACAACAATGACCCCAAGCATACATCCAAATCAACAAAAGAATGGCTTCACCAGAAGAAAATTAAAATTTTGAAATGGCCCAGCCATAGCCCAGACCTAAATCCAATAGAAAATCTGTGGTGTAACCTGAAGAGAGCTGTGCATAAGAGATGTCCTTGCAATCTGACAGATTTGGAGCACTTTTGCAAGGAAGAGTGTAGACCGAATTCTGTAATTAAATCAAAAGGTACTTCAAAGTATTAGTTTAAGGGTGTGCACACATAAAGAATTAGTTTAGTGTGCACACTTATGCAACCAGTGTATTGTACATTTTTTATATTTTCCCCTAACATATTTGTTTGCTTTTCAATTGAATTGTACAGGTTATAGTTCACATTAAAGGTGGGAAAAGTTTTGAAATGCTTTATTGTGGTCTCATTTTTTTATATCACAAAAAAAACTGGCATTTTAACAGGGGTGTGTAAACTTTTTATATCCACTGTATCTGTATGGGATCCTTATTTGTTTTACATCTTTATGACTACATTACCAGATAATAATAGGTGTTGGTCAGTAAATTATACAGATGGTGCTAAGGCAGCAAATGCAATGACTTCCGTACTAGAGCAAGCACACCTGCAGGCATGCACTGATGAATTGTAAGAAATGCAAGATCCAACATGTAGGGAAAGATAAAAGTACAGTTGTGTAAGTAAACTTACAATAGCAGCAAATAAACCACTACTGCAGTAGCCTAAACTATATGCATTATATTCTGACAAGGATATGACCAACAGGCTGGCTTATCAATGCTAGGGAGGAGACTGCTACTGCAACAGTAGTACATCAGAACATCTACTGTTATGGTAAGTTTACTTACATAACTCTATTAGGAGTTGTTCTGAACCATAAGAACAACCCTGGATATCAATGAAAAAGCATAAAGAATTCCCATTCATGGGATGGGAAAGTATCCATCTTCCAGGCCTGTTTTCAAGGAATCCTGAAACAGAGTGTATGAAACTATCTGTTCTGACAAGAGGTAAACAGATCTGTGCGAGATGTTCCCCACAGCTGGATCAATTCCAGGAAGTTCCTGGGTGCAGTTTCTATTTGTGAGGATCTGCCCTGGTCCTGCTTTGGTGGGAATGTATGAAGCCTGAAGAGTCAAACTGAGCCAAGCTGCTACTTCCCAGGCTATAATATTAAATCAGTAAAGAGGACAAGAACCCCCACTCCCTTTGTTGATGTACCACATCACTGTGGTGTTATCTGTGAAAGAGATCTGGAAAAGTAATGATGATTTAGGGCTTTCAAAGCACTTACAACTGCCATTGTCTCTTTTAAATTTATATGCTTTTGTCTGTCCTGTTTGTTCCACAGACCCTGCAATTTCATCCCTTTGGACTTAGCTCCCATGTCATTTCTGAAGTATCTGTTTTAAAACACTGAAGCAGCGGAAGGCAAAATGGGAGACCTGGATTCTGGAGGACTGGTCTGCCCATCATAGAATATTCCTCTTTACAAACCCCAGCACTTGGATCTAAAAAGACAAATGATGCAGATGGTGATTTCAGGCTGACCTGGCATACCAATGGACTTTTCTCATATGAAATCTGCCCAAGAATCATAAGAATCAAAGAAGCCATATACTACAGAACCCCACATAACATCTGTGCCTCATCAGACAAGCCCCTAAGGCATAACACAAAACCAAACATCTTTGTCATAGGCGACTCCATTGTGAGACACCCACAGATGTCCATCTCATCAGGCTGGATAAGGAAAAGGTCACGATCAGCTGTCTGTCAGGTGCCAGGATCCTCCACATCACACATACACTCAAGCCTCTCAACAGGTACTGTTCTGACTCCGTCATAATCTATGTTGGTATAAATGACTTGAAACATACCTCACTGGATTATATGAAGAGACATATGACTGAGCTCTCTGATTATGTGTCTCAGGCAGGTATGTCCCTAGTCTTGAGCAGCATTTTACCTTTGCCTAGGATGATGCCACAATACAAACAAAAATTGACTGACTTCAACAATTGGCTAAGTTTCTGGTGTCATTCTAATGGGATCCAATATCTACAATAAAAACAGCTCTCCACACCGCTCCAAAAGAAAGAAACTTAAAGAAAAAAACACAACCGGTAAGTGCTTTTGTTCTAAATGAACTTCACCAGACCAGGGTGCAAATGCAAATCAAAAGTAAATATATACTTAATTAAAATCACATGATCATTTACATCATCCATTGCATCAATGCTTTAACCATTTCCTATTTAAAATAACTGGAAAATTCTCCCTTTCATTAAATCCTGGATACACACATGCATTAAGCCTAACCTGTCAACAATACTCTTTCCAATCCAAACCTTATTCTGCATCCCACCTAAAATGATAATTCTTAACTTGATCAGTAACTAAAAATTTATAAAGTAACAGGTCTTCAGCAAATCAAAGGACTTGGATGAAAAGCAGTCAGAATTCCAGGAAAAAACAGTCCAAATCCACCATTCGATAAATAGTTTAATAGCTCAGGACATAGCATAAATAGCAGAACAAAGCTTTCAAGTAGAAAACTCTTCTTCAGTGTTTAATAAAATTGTATATAGCACAAGCATATATGCAACTACACAGCCAATCAAAGCACAAACTTAATAATAACAGCAATTGCATCCTCAAAGTGCCCCACATCTTATACTATAAATAAAATGGAGTTGGCCGAATATAAATGGATTTTTTTTTTTTTTGAGCTGACCATATGCCAGGTCTGAATGTGAATAATAGTATAAAACCTATTTTAAAAGATAGACATGACAGAATATAAGCCTCAATGAGGCTCAGTTTTAAGGGAACTTTTATAAGATGCGGGGCACTTTAAGGCTGTAATTGCTGTTATTAATAAGTTTGCACTTTGATTGGCTGTGTGGTTGTATATATGCTTGTGCTATGGAAGGACAATTTTATTAAACACTGAAGAGTTTTCTTCTCAAAAGCTTTGTTCTGCTATTTATGCTGTTTATGTCCTGAGCTATTAAACTATTTATCGAATGGTGGATTTCGACTGTTTTTTCCTGGAATTCTAACTGAAAATTTATAAAATACCTTTGTATTAAAATGGCACGTAAATACATGCTTGGCCAAAGCATTAGTAACTTCCTGTTTTTCTACTGCTCTAAGGTGCTCATAAATTCTAAAATAAAAAAACACAAGTAGTTCTTCCTATATGAAATTCAGAACAAAGCCCACATAATACTATATAAACTACATATTTAGTCTTACAATCGTATCCATTAGAAAACTTGATTTCATAACCTTTAGCTGCCACTACTAACTTTTCCCTTCTATAATATAGTTACAGTTATTGCATTTAAACAGTCCTATATTACTATTTTCTTTATCATACTTTCTCCTTTTATAAAAACATTCCTTCAAATTCTCCCCTCCTTGTTACAGAAATAGGGCCTTCTCCTATTATCTCACTAATCTCCTGAAAATTCCTTAAATATTTCCAATTACTAATAATTATCCCGCTATTTTTCTCATCTACAGAATTCTCTAACATGTAGGCTAACATAAAATCATTGGTTAATTTAACTCCTCCTTGTTCCACATTATTCAATCACCTAGAAAATTATTTTTGCTTTTAGTAATTTTTTTCATAGATTTATCCACTATTCTAGGAGGATACTAACATAAAACCTTTTCTTTTTCTTCAATGTTTCATTCTTTTATAAAATAATATTCCTCATCAGTAAGCCTATTTATTCTTTCAAACTGACTATTAACTATATTATTTTTAAGCCTGGCACTATGCGTGCTATTATAGTGTAAATAGCTAATGCTTTGCACCATTTTTTTATACATCTTAACATTTATTCTGTTAACATTTTTGTATGGGAGATCCAGGTAATTAAATGCTTTCCTTGTTAAACACAAAAGTAAATAAAAATAAAAAAATCAGTAACAGAATTCGGTACTTTTCTGTTATCAGGGCAACAGGTGTAATGAGCATTTGGAATCTTAGCACGTGGTCGCAATGATTGCACTGCTGCCACTGATGTGGGTACAGCCATCATTTTTTCTGACAGTACATTTCAACTGAAAAAATGATTAAAAAAAGGAATAATGGTAGTTTTCCAGAGACTGTATCCCGTTCGCATTATAAAAGACAACTGGTTGATAAACCAATAACTCCCTTAGTTTTACAGGACATCAGCTAAGGTAACGTGGTTTTCATAAGCCACCTGGTGTCCTCAAGGTCTTCCTGTGTGGCTGCAGTATTTCACTCCACCAACATATTAATCATAATGCTACGGGTTTTGAACTCTCAGAAAGGAACATAAAAGTACACAGAAGCAATACAAAGGGTCATCATTAATTGAATAACATCAATCAACTCGTGATCTTATTAAAAATAAGAAAGTGTTGCTCCTTTCTGACCCTTAGTTGTGACTTTAAAGCTTAGTAATATGGTTGTAATACTCGGAAGGCTGAAAAGCATGCTGATAACTATATAAACCTAAGCAGATTAGTATTCAGGCCTCTACAATTTGGCAGAGTTAAACAAGGGCAGTCTACAACCACTTCAGGGCTAACAGCTGTGTGATCATTGTGTGTTGCCCCAATAAATACTGCATAAAATCTGAAAGTTCACTTTCAGTTCCCCTCAATATAAAAAAACAAAGCATCTATAAAATGTTTATAAACAACTATATTCTCTGCAAAGTCAGAATTTAAAATAAACTCTTTTTCCCAACTCATCATATAAATATTAGCATAACCGGGGACAATAACAGCCCCCATAGCTACTCCAATCTTTTATCTATACACATTTTCAAATTCAAAATAATTATAAGTCAAAATAACATCTACAATATCAGTAAATAAATTAACTTCATCAGCAGTAAAATATTTTGACTCATGAAGCACTTTGTTGACCCTTTCCAAACCTTTCATCATTAGAAATAACAGTGCAGTGACATTACGTCTGCCGTTAACAACCACATATTTTCCAGAGATTTGATGAGTCGGTTGAATTCAAAAGAATCTTTAACATAAGATTCTGCTTTAATAACCAGCTTTTGAAGAAATTTATCTACATAAATAGCCATGGACTCAATTTTACTACCACTACTAGCTACAATAGGTCTGAAGCTAGGTTGATCCGAATTTTGGAAAGGGCAAAAAAACTACCTAATTTTGGTTTCCAAATTGTAAAATACTCTGCTGTTTCATTACTAATCCTTCTTTCAATCAACCATTTTTCAATATAAAGAATCTATCAAACTGTATGAACGCCTTACTTCAGCCATACTCACTAACATGTAGTTTTCATTACTTAACATTTCAAAAGATTCTGACTATAAAAACTTCATCAGCTTTAGTGATATAGAGCTCATTATTATAATTTCTTAATTCAAAAATGCTTTTCTCTCATTCATAGTCATATCATAAAAACCTTTTTTTTATTTTTACTACTACGCACATCCCTTATTTTTCTTACAAGTTACCAAAAAGCCTGTAGTTCAGGTTTTAAAGGCGGAGTAAATGAGCTAGGCTTCTTAAAATAAAAATGATTTCCTCAATCACTAATACCATTAAAGAAACATTTTAAATTCAGCTTCAGAACATACTCTTTCAAAGAATTAATGGTCAAAATTACACTTGCTCTCGCTGAGGGCACAAAAGTCAACCCTTTGCTCAGCACCCTTAAATGATCATGAGTCAAAATAAAAGATGATAAATTAACAACTTTAAAATTGTTAAATACAGTACCTTCAGTCAAATAAACCAAATTCATCTCTTTATTTGCCTGTTGTTCACAGTTAATTTTCCGCTTTTTTCTTTGTGCACACTGACATCGGCTATAATTGTTGCTGTTCTTTCCACTCCCGTGGACACTGTCTTTTATCCAGTGACTCTTTCTTGCCTTTTCCGGTTCCCGCATGGCTACCTGTGCCCAAGTTCTCTGCCCCGTGCCTCTGTCCTGGTACACATAGAGTCTTTAAAAATCCTGTTTGGTTATATTAAAATTATGTTTTCTCATTTGTCCCTTATCTCTACTTTGCAGTATCTGTCAGCCTGGGATGATATGGTTGACAGACCTCAATGCTTTGCCAGAGATGGTCTTCATCTGTCACCCCTAGGATTTTGGCTACTGGCTAAGCCTCTTGCCACCCCTCTAGTGCCTTTTTTAGGCAATGTCACAAGAATAAAATTCCCAACCTCAAAATACCCTCTAAAAACAACCTTAATGTCATGTGGCTAAACACTAGGAGTCTACACCTGAAAGTGCACTCATGGGAAGCGGTCCTTAACTTTGAAGATGCTGACATTTGTGCAGTCACAAAGACCTGATTTAAGGTTGCAGACAGCACCTCAGCCATACTGGGTTATATTTCATTCCATACATTCAGACCACAAACAGAAAGCATGAAATCTAAACGAGGTGCTGTATCATTATTCGTTAAAGATAAATACACCTCTACATTGGTTATACAGCACGATTCCCTGGAATTACTTTAGGTGCAATTGACTGCTGGTAACACCCCCTATTCAAGCCATCACCAGCTATAGGACCCCCTCCATGAAACAAGAGATCCACTCAGCCTACTTAGATCTACTTGAATCAATCAAGATACAACCAAACACCCTGGTTTATGATGACTTTAACTATCCATCCACTGACTGAGTAAATTACACATGTTCTAACTCACTTGCTCAAAGGTTCCTGGATTTCTTTAACTCCAATGTCCTGGCTCCACTGGTTGATACCCCGCACAGGGGGCTCAAATATCCTAGATCTGGTGTTCACCAACATGGGGGAGTGTTGCACCATCCAGAGTGTACTGCCCTCCCTGGTGAGATCTGACCACAAATCAGTCTTGTTAGAAGTAACTATAACACCAGACATCCCTTAGAAGCAACTAGACTAAAAAATGTCTCCAAGTTCAATTACAACCTCTTACAAGGTGGCATAAATAGCTTTGTCACCCCTCCCCCCACAGATGGAATGGACACCCATGCTGGGTTATACACCAATGTTTTATATGAACATTTATACAATGGTATTAACTCTGCAGTACCTGATAGGACCAAAGTAAGATCTTCAAAAAAGAACAAACCTGCCTGGTGGACATCTGCCATTAACAGGCTATACAATAAGACAAAGAAACGGCTGTCTAAGAGTAGGAAAGAACAGACTCCAAACTGGAAACACTCCCTCCTCAACTTAAAACAAGCAAATAAGACTCCTTGTGAAGTCTTCCAAAGCTAACTACGAATCCAAATTAGCTTCACAACTAAGGACAACCATAAGGAGTTCTTTAGTTACATCCGTAACCTCAAAGGAAAGTCCCAGATTTGCGCTGAACTTGTAGTAAATGGTACTAAATATACAGAACCTGGGGAGATTGCAAGCCTGCTGGCTGACAAGTTTAGTGAAAACTCGCCCCCCCCGTCCCCACCACACATACCCCAAAGCATTCCCACTGTCCACAACCTAGTAACTCTAAGAAGCAGGTCTTAACTGCCATCTCAAAGGCCAAAACCACAGCCTCTATGGGACCAGATAACATTTCAGGCTATGTTCTACATGGGTTAAAACAGGAATTAGCAACATCACTGGGTACACTTTTCAATCACAGCCTAAGCACTGGCTTCATCCCAGAGAAATGGAAAACAGCTGCAGTCATCCCCCTGCACAAAGAGGTGCATCCACAGACCCCAGGAACTATACACCCATTAGCTTAACCAGTCTTACCTGTAAGGCCATGGAGCGAACCACCATACCTTATCAACAAAGATATAGGAAATCTCCAAACCTTTGATCCCACCAAGTTTGGCTTTGTCAAGGGGAGATCATGCCTGTTAAACCTGGTAGACTTCTTTGAGACAGTCACCAAAGCCCTAAACAAGGGTAAATCTGTGTATACAGCCTACTTTGACTTAGCCAAAGCCTTTGACACAATTCCCCACTCAGGCATCATTGATAAACTCACCCAGTTGGGTATCAACCCTATTCTGCCACGTGGGTTGCAAACTGGCTCACTGATAGAACTCATCAAAATAGGGGATTTCACCTCCTCCAACAGACCCCGTAACCAGTGGTGTTCCACAGTGATCAGTTCTGGGGAGTAGTCACAGAGTCCCCTAATGATATCAACATCCTGCAAGAGGGACTCACAGACTAACGATTGGTGCCAAAGTCATGATCTTAAACTAAATGCAGAAAAATGCATGCATTATCATCCCCTTTGGCAAGGTCGATGTTTCTGCAAACTACCACATCAATAGCAATACCTAGGCACACACCTTGACAGCAACATTACCTTTGAGTACCATATCTCCACATTGGTAAGGACATTTTATAATACTCATCTCATAAGTAAGGACATTGCCCCCCCCCCCCCAAAAAAGGTTATAACCTCCCTGTACTCTTCCCTCATCAGGCAAATAGAGTACAACACACCCTTTGGTGTGTACCTTTCCAAGCATCTGCAGCAATTGCAGAGACCATAAAGGTTCCTTACAAAGAAAATGTAGGGTCTTCAGCATATGTCATATGTGGACAGAATGAAATCACTGTCATTTTACTCTGTCGTACAGACTACTCTGAAGCAACCTGTGCCTTGCATATAAGGCAATCTCTGACCCTGCTTTAATGAAAATGCTGCACATTCACAAGTTAAATGGCACACGGATCACTCATTATAAGCACCTTTACCTGGTATGTGACATCAACAGAACCTGCTAGAGGGATAGATTTGTCTCCCAGAGGTAACCTCACCTTTGGAACAGGCTTCCAGTTCATATTAAACAGAGCCCTCATTGACCCTATATAAGAGCACTTTGGACAACTGGATGGGTAATCAGAAATTTACTCAAGGGGTTCCACCTGTGTCCCTCTTGAACAGGGGCAATAGGTGCTGATTTTAGTGTTTGCTTTAAACAGACACTCTTGGGAACAAGGATTGAACATGGCTAGATTTGTAAGGGCCCTAGGGCCATAAGCCTAATAACCTCATATGAACCAATGTGAACTACCCTGGCAGATAACTGGATTTGATTGGAAAAACTCAGGAAGAGCTGTTGGAATATTGCTACTTTGGAGTAAGAAGCTATTTCCATGGCAGAATCTAAAAGACATCAAAAGAAAGCCATCCTTAGGGTATCACATCAAGGTAAAAGGATTATGGTTTGAGCAGGTTCAGGCACCTAGGTAGTGAGACATTTCCCTGTGGTACATTTGGTTGGGGACACATGACTGAAGGGACATTCACCTGCAAAGAACTATGGCTGTGGCTCATTCCCTGTGGGCAAAGAGAGGAATTCTGTACCATGCCCACAACTGCAATAACAAAATGCACAGGGGGAAAATAATACCCATGGCTGCCAAGACAACATGCGACAGCAGGCAGTATGGCAGGTATCAGCAGCAGCTTGGCCACTGGGCATGTCAGTGACAGTAAAAAGGCAGTGCACAATGGCGAGTGACTTTATAATTGGTGTGTGTGGACCACTACCCCCTTCACAGTGTATAGGGAACATTTAAAATGCATATTGGAGCATAAATGTGACTGCAGCAGCATGCAAGATTTCCTGCATGCTGTAGCACACATGTTGTAGTTAAGTAAGCATGTACTGTACACTGATCACAACACTCATTACTTCTTCCAGCACCTATGCACTTCATTATTAAAGCTGTGGGCATGGCAATGTGTACTTCTCTGTCCACAGAGAATTTGCAACAGACATATTTCTCTGCAGCTGAATGTCATTTCAGCCATGTGTTTCCAACCAAATGTACAGCAGGGAAATGTCTCACTGCCTACGTGCTTGAACCCAGTTTGAGCTTTTTTTAGTCTGACATCTTGTGTATACCACATAACTGACCTTGTAATACTTTGTTTTGTTGAAATTAAATAAATGCACTATTGCAGCTATTTAATCAGATATGTTGTACACATCCTTAGTTTAAAGCATGTTTTTCTTACCCACCAAAGTTCTATTCTTATTTTACGTAAGCTCTGAACAGCTAGGACACTTCAACGAGACTGTTGGGAGGGGAACGGTTTGGCAAACAGATCTTAATATACATACAGTGTTGTTACACTTTTCTTATCTGAATATACAACACAGTGTCTTGAGTGCTTATAGAACTTTTTCTAGATTACCAACCAACAATCTTTTGACAAGGGAATCTGTACCTACAAAGACGGGTGACCAAAACGATTGCCACAAAAATATAGCCACTTTAAGTTATTTATCTAACTATCACAGTTTCACAGCACACTACAAATTTATACAATAATTCAGGGAAATGATCATTTAAAAAGCAATGCATGACATTAAAACATGTACAGTCATGCAAAGCTAAGACCTGCAGGCCCAGTAAAACATAGAGCAAAGTACAAAAATGATTTTCAGACACTGACAGATACAGATACAAAATTCATTATTATGACGACTCTTCACAGCTATACATAAACTTACCTGGTCATAATCTGAAGGACCAGGATACAAGGGCTCACCTAAGAAAAGCACTGCAAGGACACAACAGGGTGACTGCTCAATTGTTTCAGAAAATGCTAAGCCAAGGATCACTTCTGGAGCTCTGCAACAGATATCAAAAGGCCGCAGAGTGTCAGTCAAGACACCAGCTCAGTAAATAGTAACATGACATACAGTTAATGCTTGTTTCCCTTAAGTTTCCCTATTTTATAATTATTATTTAAAAAGTCAAAAAAAAAACCACAGTTTCTTTGCTGGTTTCAATTAGGACTATTTTTAATGCATAATGTGCAAAATAATCATGACAAAAAATGAGTATAAACTCACTCTGCACTAACATTTTTCAGATGACAGAAAATAGTTTTAATAAAATATGATATATTGGCAATCTAGGCCCTCACCCAGTATAAAAGCCTGTTTTCATTTCATCAAATCACAATATTTAGAAAATGCTGCTTTCTGCTCTAAAGTTGCCTAAAAGAAGACAAACTGATGTTATACCACCAGTAAAATTAAGCATTCCCACATGTGCTTGAGCTGGGTACAGCGTACTCTACTTGGCATGCATGTCTCAACACAGATCCATTGCTGCTGGAAATATTTTTCCTCAATTATATCAGACAGCAGTTTTCTGAAATGATGTTCCAGCAGTTAGAACAATAGTGAGCATGCCTGCTTCCCTCACCACAGGATGGTGATTTAATGCTGGCTGCTCATGCCTACCACCTTCTCCTACTGCAAAGTGATTGAGATCCTCTGGGTTACATGCAAGGATTTATTTCTCTGTTGCATGGAACCAATACAGAATTTTTGCTACTTTAAAAAATGACTTCAAATCCCGGTGTTTGAGAGACATTTAAATGTTGGTACTCCCATTTATTTCATATATTTGTTGCTTCCCTTGAAAACTGGCAAATGTCAATGTTTACTACCATATCCTTTCTATCATGTTCATTTAAACATCATCCTGCTCCATCTTTTATAAAAACAGAAATAAAAATAGAAAATGTAAAAAAAAATGTATCTGCAGTATTCAATCAGGTAATAACCAGACTTTTCTATTTTTAAAAGACACACATTCATTTTTTGAAATGGAATTCAAAGAAAAAATAGTAAAAAAAATACCATCAATTATGATACACTTGCTGACTGTATGCTGCAGCCTCAGCATCAATGTGTTTATTAGCATTTCTAAATTTCTGAATGAAGATCTTTTGAGAATTGAGAGTTAACAGCCATGAGCCACTACAGGCATGAAATTACTGTGGCACTTACTCCAAACTTCAAGCACTGAAAAAGTTGAGAAATAAAGCTTCTAGCAATGCTGGCTACAATACGAGTGCCTCATGCACCAACCAATGATGTATATCATACTGATCACTTCTGCAGCAGTCTGAGTTACATGGGTTATATGCTACATAGGATATAGCAGTTGGCAAGCTCCCAAAGCTTTAGGGCACCTTCCACAAGCCCAAAACATTAGTCAGTTTGAGCTGACTAAAAGACAAGTTTGGATGCCGAGCCCATCAGAGACTTCCTGCCACAAAAGAGAGTACTCCATTGTGGACTTTTGAGGATCGAGGGTCGGCTTGAGCGGTTCCCTTACTGGTTTGATATGTTCCCTTTGGGGAAAAAACTTCCACATTTTATTGTTGATGTTTAAACTTACTTTCCTCTTTATGAAAGTATATTTTAAGCTACAACTATGTGTTTTTATTGAATGTCACGCTCGTTACCATACTTTTAAATGGAAGAGCAATTTTGTTTCCTTCACTTCAAAAGCTAGTTTAAACATTCCAAAAGTATTATTTTTTCTGTGGAGAAACTGTGTTTAAATGACTTTTTGGGGCTGGTGAAGTGTATTAGAGTGATTTTACTGTGTGTGCTGGAAAAGTTACATTTTATTACCTTTTAAATGTTACTGGTTTGAGCTACTTAGACTCCCATGGAAAGAAGCACCTTTTTGGCTTGACCATGGGACAAACTACAGGTCTCATGGTCAGTCCCTCTTTCCAGCCACAAAGAGAAAATGTTAACTAAACAGAACTTGCTACCACAGCAGTCTAACAATTTGCCCAGTTACAGGTGGGCGATTCTGCTGTAGCCAAAGCTGGTTCATCAGACTACTGATATTTTTCCTAGGATCCCTCTGTTGTTGTCCATACAGCCACTACGGACTTGTGGTTAACCATGTCCTCTAAAGCTGTTGGAGTCCTTCAGTGGGCAAGAGAAAGAGAGACTTTTGTTTGTAATAGAAGAAAGGTTATGGAAGGTGCCCATACTTAGAATGTGCGCCCATACTTAGAATGTTGCACCCATCCTTTGGGAAACGGTTGCTGCCATTAATAATCATATTTCCTCCACCTTTCCCATCAAAAAGAAACAGGCAACTAAACATTCATCCTCTCCTTCACCAGTTTTACTGGACAGTAGTTGTTTAAGTCTGTCTCAGGGTCCTGTGCAGGCCATTGACCCGTCTTACCAGGTGGCTTCTAGTAAAATACAGAAAGGATTCCTCTTTTCCTGAAGAAATTCAAGAAAGTGAATCTGGAGAAGAATATGTTGGGACAGATATGTTTTTTTCTCCTCATATTTTTGATTCAGATTCAGAGGAGAGCATGTTATCCAAGACTCCCTGTCAAAGGATTCTCTTTATCTGAGGCTTTTTCAGGAACGTGCAAGTGTTTTCAGTGAGAGAACACCGAGGTTTCATAGTCCCTCAGAAAACACTATGTGCTGTTATAACTGGAATTCGCAGAACCCCTCCCCTCAAGCTCTATTAGCATTGCAGGATGTGTGTGTTATAACCTGTGGTTGCCCCCGACAGCCAGCTTGCTGCACCAAAGAAAGCAGATAGAATGCACAAAGTTCCGCAAGCCTTTCAAATATGTATACACTCATCCCAGACCTGTCCCAGCAGCTATAGCTTTAGTTAATCCAGCTGCTGCCAAGCACCTTTTTTATTCCATTTCTTCCCCTTGTGACAAGGATGGTAAAACAAGTGATAAATTTGGGAAAAATGTGTATGCTTCTGCAACTTCACATTTTAGAATTTTGAATTGTCAGGAGCATGTGTTAAAGTTTATTCTGACTAATTGTGAAAGTATGATGAATGTTTAATCTGCAGTTTCTTCCTGTGTGGAAAGAAAATCTGCTTTAAGTGGTTTACTTTTTTCTCTCCTTCGGGCCACTATTCAATATTTAAAGCAGGTTTAGGACTCAGATACTATATCCAGGGCTTTTGCTACTGGTACTGAATTGAGCAGGTTTGCCTGACTGTATTTTCAAAACTTCCCAGAATGTGTAAAAATGAGCTTCTGAATTCTCCTTTGCATAGAGATTTAGTTTTTGGACACTTTTGCAGAGATTATCAAAAAATGTGGAGACAGGTAAGCTGATACAGCCCCCTCTTTCACCAATTTTTCCAAGTGATTTTCTGCTCCCTACTCCAATTTTGGCAAGAAACAAAATAAACAGTTTCAGCAAAATGTTGGTAAGCTAATGCTAACAAAAGAATGACAGAGAGGTTCCAAAAAGAAAGCAGGACCATCCCAACTCAAAGGACGGTCAAATAAGGCAGAATGACTATATAAGGGACTTTGCCCTGCCCACGCCCCACCACACACACACACACACACACACACACACACACACACACACACACACACACACACACACACACACACACACAGGCAGTCCCTTATCTCTTTCAAAAAGTCTGACTCTCCATTCCTCTCTTTGGCAAGTTTCAGAAAAATGAGTTCTGACTATGATTCAACAAGGTTACACATCAGGTAACATAAACAAACAGTTCTGCCTTTCCAGGTGGGAAAATGTTCTTATACAGGAATGCTTTTAGTTCCAAAGAAGGAAATGCTGAAAGCCAGTACTGGACCTTTCTTTCCTAAAACAGTATGTGAAAGTGCCCACGTTCAAAATATTTTCTCTTCATCTCTTTCACATCTTGAGATCATTACAAAGTTTACAGGCAATAACAACAGGATGCCCAGCTTCAAAGCACATCTAAGACTGCAATTCTAACCTCAGAACTTCCAGTGCAGTACACCTCTGAATTTGACCCCTAGCTTTAGCCACTTGAAAGTATGACGTTTTAACCACAGCATATTACAGTTAAAATATATTTTTTCATGTGAAATATGAAGATGTCTACTTCTGATGTGTTTACTACTCAAAAAGACGTATCTGGGACATTGTTGTACTTGGTATACTCAGCATTTCACCACAGTACATACAATGAAACAGAGTATAATATAGCAATAACCCACACTTGGGTGTGGGTAATGCTGGATTTACCCATGGTTGGTGTGGTTTGGTCACGAGGACGAAGCCCGAGTGGCCAAACAAAGACAACCGTGGGTAAATCCAGCATTACCCACACCCAGAAGTGGGCTATTGCTCTTATACAATAACATTATTTAATTAAAAAAAATTACTTTTCTTAAATAATGGCATTGTATAATGCCTCCTTGCTGCCTTTCCGCAGCTGTCTGGTATTCTGCGGCAGTTCTGATGTACTGCGCATGCGTATGCTTACGCAGTACATCAGAGCTGTGGGCGGAAGCAACAGAGAAAGCAAGATCTCTGTTGCTTTTTACAAACTGTCTCGCTATGTTAAAGGAGTTTAACATAGCAAGACAGCTTTAAAAAAGCAACGGAGAAAGGAAGATCTCCGTTGCTTTTTACAAAGTGTCTCACTATGTTAAAGGAGTTTAACATAGCGAGACAGCTTTAAAAAAAGCAACATAGAATTTCCGTTGCTTTTTTTAAAGCTGTCTCGTTATGTTAAACCCATTTTACATAGCGAGACAGCTTTAAAAAAAGCAACGGAGATAGGAAGATCTCCGTTACTTTTTTTAAAGCTGTCTCGCTATGTTAAACTCCTTTAACAAAGCGAGACAGTGTGTAAAAAGCAACGGAGATCTTGCGTTCTCCATTGCTGTAAAAAAAAGACATACTAATGGAAAAAGTCCGGGCGAGCGGACCTTTTTCCATTAGTATAAGTCTGATTTACAACGTGCATGCTGACCAATCAGCGTGCACGTTTTGGAATATTAATGAGGGGTCGTTGTATAATGGAAAATGTTAAACTACTGCAGTAAAGGCATATGAACTAAAGTCAGTGAGGCCTGTCGTTTAAAGGCATACCTCTCACTGTACAGATTTTTGGCTCAAATTGTTAGTCTGTTCCTCATAAAATTTTCGGTTTTCTGGCAAATCACTGGGATGGTCTGAGGACTGAAGTCACGAAATAATTACATACATTCGAGTTTCAAACTTCAAATCCTTCAGAAAATGTATTTTGAAACAAGCCCTGTTACTCTAGCTACTTTCTAAGGTTATATGAGCAAGATTTAAAATATGTCCCTATTTTTGGGCCTTTGTCCCCCCTCATTTTGTCAGGCTTTGTCCAGATTTTTTTCACCAAGAGGTTGAGAGGCATCTTCAAAGATTATATATCTGTTACCCTTTTGAGCTTTATTAACTTTCAGGTAATAGTAATAGAGTGTTGATCCACAGAATGCACTTAAGACTGCATTTTTAACCTCAGACCTTTCTGTGCAGCACATCTCTGAATTTAACCCCATAGATTTAGCTGCTAAGCATCATATTGCAGCAAAGACATATTTTTTTCTGATAAATATGAATTTTACTTCCGATGTCTTGAAGACTCAAAAAAATATTCTGAGTCATTATTGTACTCAGTTTATTGAGCAGAAATTGAGTAGAGTACCCAAAATGAAAATCAAGTACATTGCAAAATGTCACACCGTGTCAGCAAACATTCATAAGAACTTGAGCTGTATCTTTATTATTTCAATATGAAACTTTCAGGTAATAACAACGTATTCAGCTACAAAACTAATCTATGACTGTAATTCTGACCACACAGCTTCCAGTACAACACACCTCTGAATTTGACTCCACAGGTTCAGCTAGTTGAGTGCATGACATTTATTTATTGAAATACATAACTGGAGCTATTTTATTGTCATTACTAGAACTGATTATCTGTTTGGGAAAAAGTCAGTGGCTGAAAGAAAAGCGCAATTAGGGTGATCACAATAAAGTGATCATTACTGTAGTTCAGTGGGGGCTGAGGTATGGCTGGGAGGGGAGCATACTATCTGAAAGCTTCAATATGAAATGCAATTGCTGTGATTTTTTTTTAGACATGAAACCTGAAAGATCTGTGGACAATATTTTTTAATTTAATTTTTGTGGCAGTCAGCCTAGTGGTGGGATGCCCTATAGCAGTAAATGGAGGTGCATTACCATGGCTGTTACTTCACCATTTTTGGCAATCACACATGAGAGGTCGCCTGTTTGTGTGGGTAGTACATAGATTGTATAGAAAAGCAAAGGGCAATTGTATGAAAATACCTAAACTATTATTGATATGGTTTGTTGGGGCGGATACTATCTGTCATGGAGCAACATAAGCATTACATTTCTGTGATTCCTTCTCAGTAAAAGGTGGTGTACACCAAAGCCCTCAGAAAGGGCATACTCCACTGGAACAGTATGTGTATGTTTGCGCCTTTCTTACTAGTATTTTTTGAATGAGATTGCTACCTTGTATTGACTGTATATATATATATATATATATATATATATATATATATATACATACACATACACATATATTTTTGTGTCCATTCAACTGCAGCTGACTGGGAGAAGTTATGAAATGTATTTAACGAGACAGAGAGCAGATATATATTAAAGCAAAATGTAATACCTTTAAAAATAATAAATTCAAAAACCTACATTCTCGACTGTTAATAAGAAACTGCATCCCCATCAAACACACTACTTCTTTTTAAATAAATATATATTTTGAGACCTGCACATACAGGTGAGAGCAAGAGGGACCATAGTATGTAAAATAAACAGAGGGAAGGACTGTTGTACTTTTGCTGTACTTTCATTATTTCTGTATTCCTAATTAGTTAACTGTAATACACCATTCCAAACAACTTGCAAAGCTCACTCTAGCTATTTATTTTAATCTACACATAAATGACAAGTCTTTTAACCAGCTAGCAATCACATTTCATAACAAATCATACATATCATCTAATAATATATCATATATGTGCCCCTGTCGAGCAGAACCACAGACTTGATCCCCGGGGTATATTTCCTATTTCCCATCCACTCATCAAGATTTTTCTTGAAGAGTGCTAATGAGGAACTTTGCTTGACATAGATGGGTAACTTGTTCCATAGTATAGGAAGTCTCTGGGACTGGAATCTATCCCTCCAGCATGTCCTGTTTATTGTGGTGACAAGGTTTAGGTCCGTAGAGCGTGTAGCTCGGAGGGATTGGGATTTCTTAAGGTGTAGCATGTCCAACAGCTCTGGGTTTAACATTGCTTTATATGTTAGGCAGAGATCTCCTCAGAGTAGGCGATATGCCACAGAGTAAAGCTGGAGTTTTTTTGAGACAGTCAGTGTAGGGCATCTGTTTGAGGCCCTTCTGTAGGATGTCCACATCATTTGGGGACTCTACTATGGCTCCTAGTTTGAAGTCATCTGCGAACTTCATTAGCCAGAGGCCTTCTGTGATAGCCTGTACTTCTGAGAAGTAGATACCAAACAGGTTAATACTATGTCCATTGACCTTCCAAGTCACTCATGACATACAAATACATGTTACTGTGGTGTAGTTTAAAAATATATTCTTACATACCTTCCACGACATAATCACACTGCATTCGCCTAATATGAAAAAGCAAATAATGTATATGACCTTATCTGTTTTTTATGCGTTTACTGGAATGAAGACATATAGTAAGGAAAAAGTTAACACAGAACATAAGCTTGATGTTGGTGGCAGAGATACTGTAAAAATTAGCACTAAACAGCTTGTTCCTGGCTGCAATAATGCTGTGACTGAAAGACAGACGTAGTTTACTTCTGGCATTTTTTTTTTGCATTACTAATCTAGTTTATGTAGAAGTGTCCAAGAGGGAAAAGCCAACAGCTCACACAGTCCTCTCAGTCATGTCCATGCCACAGATTTTTCCGAATGAGTTTTTAACTCCCTGAAATGTTATCATACAAGCATTTTCTTTGCGACTTTTAGAAGTATGGAAGCTACCAGCATGTTAACGCTATTTGTAAAATACAACTCCCAACATCTTACCTCCAGAATAACGCCCAATAAAAATGGCTTCCCCAAGAAATGCTATTAAACCAGTTGGTATTAATAGCAGAAAGTCTCAAAAATGTCTAATTAAAACATACACACATTTTGAACTAAATGTAGGGACAGCTGAGAGGTATGCCGCAAAAATAAAGAAAAGTAAAGCATTCTGTAGAGAAAACAGTGAAAAGCATGCAGTGGTGCAAATCTGGTGCTGAGTAGTCGCATGATTTGTACTATAAACCCCTAATATTTGACCTAAAACCCACAATTCTCAGGGGTCAAGCCATGGGCACTTCTTGACATTAAAACTATCACAACATACGTGAAAACTGAAAACATAACACATATACGAGTTGTGAAGCGATTCCCTGTTTAAAGAATAATGAATCTACAAGTACAAAAAACAAAACAACTTTTTAATATGAATGTTCACAGCAGCTTGACTAACTAAATGAAGTTTGAGTGTTTACTCTATGACTACAAACTCGATAAATACACTCGGAGCACACTTAATTCACTGACTGTATTCATAACGATATGCACAACTCAGAGCCACTGAAAATATTGTTAACTTGCTGACGCGAATCGGAGGGATAGCAGTCATATTACCTGTATACTAAAACTGCGGAAATGACTCTTTACTTAAGATTTTCGCAGAATGGCAAGATTATTCCCTCATATTATCAGACACTTTAATTGCAGACTCAGACAGGCATCAGCACTGAATATAAAGTAAAGTACAAGTTTACAAAGAAACACTTACAGGAAATGTATGAAGAAAGAGCATTTTAATGTTCTGCAATGCAATTGTTTGCAATAAGTGTTTATTAGTTAATCACATTGCAGAACATTAAAACACATTAAAAGCACAACACGCTATGTATGGATGTATCAGTACATTATTAAGATGTATTGCAGGTCCTTTTAAATTAAAATGAACAAGGAGATATTATAGGCAATAGCTGCTGTTCACAAACCTGAAATAAAGAAAAGTCAAAGAATTCCAAGTAAAAATGAATCCACTGTAACAGAAGTGAATGAGAAGTTATGTACCTACCATAACGTTCCATGTTAGTTGTCTTCTCTCGCCTTCTTTCTTGCTTGATGGGTTCGGAGCCGATCCTCGGCTCCGACTCGGCACTTGCTAAGCTCGAGAGTCACTTTTACCAGCTCGAGGCAGCCCCATATCCCATGATGCAAGGCGGTAAGTACCCACATCTCGTTTGATGACAAAAGGGCAACAGCACCTAGCATAATAACTTTCCAAAGGAAGAAAGAAGGAGAGAAAAAAACCTGAAGGATGGTAGAATGACCAGCTCTGTATGGTCTTCAGAAGTATAATTCCTTGTAGAAAGGTCTGTCCAGGCCTGGGGGAAGGAGGGAGGGTCGCAAGAAAGAAGGCGAGAGAAGACAACTAACATGGAACGTTATGGTAGGTACATAACTTCTCAATGTTAAGTTGTCAATCTCGCCTTCATTCTTGCTTGATGGGACCGCGTCCCTAGCACCTCTATCCTGGGTGGCTCAATGGAACAGACTCTTGAGAACTGTAGAGCCAAAACTGGCTCTGTCCCTGGAGGCCAAATCCAATTTGTAATGGGAAACAAATGTATGAGGAGTGGCCCAAGTGGCTGCTGCACAAATAGTGTCTAATGGAAGTCTAGCTTGAAAGGCTGTGGAAGTAGCTAAGCTTCTGGTTGAATGTGCTTTAGGTTTCAAGCACAGCTGTTTTCCCCTGAGCTGATAAATTTCAGATATGACAGAAGAAAGCCATCTAGACAAGGTCACTTTTGAGACAGGAAGGCCTTTCTTGTTATCAGCATAGGAAACAAAGAGTTGATCGGATTTCCTGAATTGTTTTGTTCTGTCCAAATAATATCTCAGTTGGCGATGGACATCAAGATAATGTAATTTATGTTCCGATCTGTTTGAATAGTTTGGAAAAAATACAGGCAGATCAATAGATTGATTCAAATTAGTCTTTGAGGCGACCTTAGGCAAAAAGGTCGGATTAGTTCTCAATGATACTCTGTCTTTGTGGAAGACCAAATGGGGGGGCGAACAGATAGAGCATGAAGTTCAGACACCCTCCTAGCCGATGTAATAGCCACCAGAAATAAAGTTTTCCATGAAAGAAATTTCAGGGAACAAGAAACAGCTGGCTCGAAGGGAGGAAGAATCAAGGATGTCAGCACTAAATTTAGGTCCCATTGAGGAGGAGGACTCCTGACTGGAGGCTTCAAGAGGAAAATTCCTTTCAAGAAGGCTCTAGAAAGCCTGTGGGACATAATGTTGTGATCTGCGAACCCAACATGAAAGTTCGAGATAGCAGCCAACTGAACTCTAACTGTGGAAGAAAAGGAGCCCGCGTGAAAAATCTCCGCTAAGAAATCCAAAACTGCTTGAACTGGAGCAGTGAAGGGATCAATATTCTTGGCTTTAGCCCAATAAGAAAAACGTTTCCATTTGCTGGTATAAATCCTCCTGGTAGAGGATTTTAAGGAAGCTACTATGATGTCTCTAACAGGGTTAGAGATCATAGGAAGCCTGGCTAAGGAAGGAAGTGGAGCAACCATGCTGTGAGGTTGAGAGAAGGGATAGACCGGTGCAGCTAACCGGATTGGTGAATCAGAAGATCTGGCACTGGGTCCAGATGCCATGGCTGCACCAAAAGGTGACGATGAAGGAACGGAAACCAAATTTGTCGAGGCCAATAAGGAGCAATGAGAATCAATTTGGCTCTCAAAACGGTTGCTTTCTGGATAACTTGAGGGATCAGAGGAAATGGAGGAAAAGCATAAAGAAGTCCCTGGGGCCAATCCTGGGTCAGAGCGTCTCTGGGGGGATAGCCTGGCGGTGGGAAGAGAGAGAAGAAGTCTGGGCATTTGCTGTTTTGGGGAGTAGCAAAAAGATCGCAACATGGGCGACCCCATTCCAGAAAAATCTCTTCCACTATGGATTGTTTGAGAGACCACTCGTGAGGCATGAGAATAGCTCTGCTCAATCTGTCTGCTAAAATGTTGGTTCTCCCAGGGATATGCGTTGCTACCAGAAACCGATGAGAGGAGATCGCCCATTGCCAAAGTCTGAGCGCTTCTCGACACAAGGGGTAGGACTTGGTTCCGCCCTGTTTGTTGATATACCAGACTACAGACATGTTGTCTGTGTGGACTGCAATTGTCCCTAAGGGAAGAAAGTCGTTGAGGGCTTGCAACGTTAAAAGCACTGCTCTCATCTCTAGGACATTTATGTGCAGGTGGTATTCGAAAGGTTGCCACGCCCCATGAACCATCCTGCCCTGATAATGCCCCCCCCCCCACCCGATCAGGGAGGCATCCGTAGTGACAGTGGCTACCGGGGATGGGGGTACAAAGTGTCTGCCTTGGTGAATCTGGGGAGAAGTGATCCACCAAGCAAGATGATTCTTGCAAATCTGTGTCACCAATATTTGGTGACGCATTGGAAGTTGTTGGTAAGACCACTGAGTGAACAACATCCATTGAAGAAGGCGCATATAGAAGCAAGCCAGGGGAAGAAGGGTAATGGCCGCAGCCATGAGGCCTAACACCTTTAGAACCATTCTGGCCTGTACCTTCCTGTTGGCTAGAATGATCCTGACGTGATTTTGAATGTCTGAGATTCTTTGATCTGTAAGGGTAGCTGACATCCGAACAGTGTTTAAGTTTGCGCCTATGAAAGTAATAGACTGGCAGGGCAATAAGGATGATTTTTCGGAGTTGATCGATATGCCCAATTGAGAACAAAGATTTATTGTGTAATCCCTGGCTTGAAGAAGCTGATGCCTGGTGGTGGCTGAAAGGAGCCAGTCGTTGAGATACGGAAACACCTGGAATCCTTGACGTCTCAGGTGAGCCGTGACCACTGCCATACATTTGGTGAACACTCTGGGGGCTGTAGTGAGACCAAAGGGCAGGGCTCTGAACTGGAAATGACTGGAGCCAGCCGAAAGCGGAGAAATCTCCTGGAGCGTCTGTGAATTTTTATGTGATAGTACGCATCCTGAAGATCTATTGAGCACATCCAGTTGTCCTTCTGTAAGAAGGGCAGAATTGACTGAAGAGTGACCATTCGGAATCTTGTCTTCCTCACAGACTTGTTGAGTCTGCTGAGATCCAATATTGGTCTCCAGTCTCCCGTCTTTTTGGGGACCAAAAAGAACCTTGAGTAGATTCCGGGCTCTGAATGATCTGTTGTAACTGGCTGAATGGCTCTTTTTTGCAGTAGTTTTAAGACTTCTAACTCTGCAATTTCCCTTAGACCGGGTGGTACATCTGGAAGGGAATTTGAGTGATAGAAAGGACTTTCCTCGAAAGGAATTTTGTAACCCTCGGATATGATCAACTGTACCCATCTGTCTTGAGTGAGGGAACGCCAGGCTTCTGGGTACAGCGATAGTCTTCCCCCGACTGCCTCCAAGGATGGACAGCCGGGCAACATCTCAGGGATGCTGATAGGGCTTGTCAGAGAGAGGCTCTCTGCTTCCCTGGTTTTGTGGACCCCCTCTGCCTCTAGAGCGGCGTCTGTTATTGTTACCTCCTCTGCCTCTAGGGTTAAACTGACCACGTGAATCCGGCATGACTCCTTGGGATTTGCGGAACCACATTTTGCCACCCTTCTGCCCTTTGGGGTAAGGTCTAGAAGGGGTGGAAAAACGGACCCCTATGGCAGAAAGAGTCTTGCCGTCCTGCTCACACCTGGTCAACGTTTCCTTCACTTGAGGGCCAAACAAAGCTGACCCATCAAAGGGAGAGTTTGTGAAGGACGCCTTAAAGGGATCTGCAAAATTACAGAGCCGCATCCAGGCTTGGCGTCTAAGAGCCACACCTGTACCTGCGGCCCTACTCGCTCCATCTGCAGCATATGATATCAGTCGCATGGAGGAGTTAGCAATAGAGTTAAGGGTTCCTAGCTGCGAAGCAATTTTTTCTTGAGCCCCTGCAGCTGTAGGATCCTGTACTACTTCACCTAGCTCCTTAAGGATATCCCTCTGGAGTCTGGTGAAGTGACATAGGTAGTTCAGCGAACGCATAGCAAAGGTCGCTGAAGAGAACATCCGCTTACCATACCTATCCATGGTCCTAGAGTCCTTATTAGGAGGATGGACAGGTACGGAAGGATCTGCAAGTTCCTTCTTAGTGGCAGCCGCCACCACCATGGCATCAGCAGGGACACCTTTCGTGAGGAATAGCTTGTCCGACGGGGCAGTAATAAATTTAGAAGGCCTCCTAGGGACTGGCTCTACAGAGTCAGGAGCAGCCCACGCCTTTCAAGCAATAACCTGCATAAGGGGGTTGAAAGGCGGAGACACCCAGGAGGTGGAGGGCCAAGATCCAAACGCCTCCAGGTATACTGACTCATCCTCAGAGGGATTATTGGTGGGCCAGTTTCCCCTCTGTCTAAGGAGTTCTAGGATGTCTGAGAAGGAGACATCCTCAGAGGGGGATCTTGGGGATCCCTCTGACTCATCTAAGTCAGTATCTGAAGTGATAGACTCGGGGGAGTCTACGTGTTTCCTCTTACAGGTCCTCTTTCGCGGAGGATCTCCTGACAGATCAGGAGAATCCTCGGAAGAGGGGGTTCTTCCCAGTGGGGAAACCTGAGGCGGAGGATCTCTGGGTCCGGGAGCAAGAGAAGTGGCAGAGATGTCGACAGGCACCATAGAGGGAGGAGCTAAGGGAACAGACTGCTGGCTGAGTCCAGTGGCCAGCACACTCTTCATCACCTCGAAGGCTCCCCTCCCAGGGAGGTCCGAGAGAACCCGTTCCGAAGAACCAGGAACTCCAGGACCCACCGAAAGGGAAGGCTCCGAGGCAGATGTCGGAGCTGAGCTCACCAAGGCCGAGGCTCCAAGGGGAAGAGCGGGGTCGGACATGGGTCCGATGCCACTCACCCCCTCGGAGGAGACCAGGGAAGCCCGACCACCGAATCCCTCTAAGGAAGGTCTCGAAGAGGAGATAAGAGTAGAGGCTGAAGGAGCAGAAGGGGGTATCTGTCCCTCAGCCGTAGCAGAAACCATTCCCGAAGACTCCAACTCCAAACTCTGGGGTAGAGTCGAAGGAGGAACTGCAATGGGGTGTGGACTAATAGTCGTCTGTTGAGACGGACTATGTAGCATTTGGGCCAGTGCCTGTGATTTTAATAATCTACTGACCACTCTCTCTAAATCATGGTCAGAAAGCCTGGAAGACCTGGATGATCGGCTCCGATGGCTCCGTTCCGAGAGGAGAGGAGAAGCCAGAGCCGAGAGTATTGGCTCCAAAGAAGGGGACCTAGACCTCTTCCTCGAAGGAACCATCGGAGCTGACGAAACCATGGAAGCTGTCGGAGCCGACAACTTTTCGGCACCGACAGAAAGTTTCGATGCATCGGCTCCGGCCGGAGCCGATACAGACATCAAAGTAAGGGTGTCGGACCCGGTCGGCGCTGACACCGAAGCCTGAGCCACATGGTGATCGGAACCAATTGGAGCTGACACCGAAGTGGTCGAACCAGAATCGGCACCGATAGCCATCGGTGCCGAAGGTTTGTGCAAACCAGAATCGGCTCCAGCCAGAGCCGATCTCGACTTTGAAAGAGTCGGAGCCAAGGCTGCAGGCTTGGACACAGAAGCTTGGGCCTTAGAAGACTTTGAAGTCTTAGATGGAGCCGACTTAGCCGGAGAGCCCTCCGGCTTAAGTAGGCCCCTCAAAATAAGCTTATTTCTCCTTTCCTGCAGGACTCTCTGGCTAAAAGAATGACAAATCGCACAGGAGTCCTGCAGGTGGAGAGGTCCCAGGCAGTATAAGCAAGAAGTGTGACCATCTGTCAGAGACATCTTCTGACAGCACGAGTCACACTTCTTAAAGCCTGAGACCCTTTCCTTAGACATGGTGTAAAAACACACACACACAACACCTGTCCAAGAAAATTACAATCCCAAATAAAGGGAAAAACTATTCAGTCACAAAACACACACACCCTAACAAGGGGGGGGGGGGGGTGGGATGGGAGAAGGCCTGACTAAAAACTTTTAGGAGAGAGGGAATTTTAGTCAGAAAAGGACTAAAAGTAGTCTAAAACTATTAAATGTAAGTTTAAAATTAACTTTAAACTGAAAAAGGGGCAAAAATAGTAGTGTATAAATCACTTACCAGGAGCTGGTAAAAGGAGGACCTCATCAGCGAAGAGGCAAACAAGATCTGGGTACTTACCACCTTGCATCATGGGATATGGGGCTGCCTCGAGCTGGTAAAAGTGACTCTCGAGCTTAGCAAGTGCCGAGTCGGAGCCGAGGATCGGCTCCGAGCCCATCAAGCAAGAATGAAGGTGAGATTGACAACTTAACATCAGTCCATCAACAAAGCACATGCTTCCAGCAACTAAGAGAGAATAATAGTTCCCTGCATGTCTTCCGGCTTTTTTATTGCAGGCACCGGAGGAGTTGAAGGAATGCATAATTTAAATGGGTGTTTTCAAGACCTAAGAACTGAACGATGGGCTGTCCTTTAGCTTTCCCTTAGCAAAAAGTGAAAGAAAACAAAGGGCATTATTACTGAACTGTTGCAGCACCCACACACTGAACACATCGCCGCGAGAATGTTTATAGGCAAGAAGATGGATCCCAGTAACAAAGGTGCAGATAGGGGAATGTGAGAAACAGTAAAAATTATTTATTTTTTTTATCTGCATTACGACTATTCCATGATGCTAGTGTCAAAAGATAGCGGAGAAAGAGATGAAAGAAATGAGGAAACATATAGAGAAGCACGTAGTGGTCCTTTAATTAATATGCATGCTGCTGTGTTGTTCGAGATTTGCACTCCTGACTGCAGCCATCAAGCCTATGGAACATTGTTCTCCTATAAATAACTGCTTTTCAGGTGACTCATGTAACCAATGCAGGTTCAGCCTGAAAAAAATACACAAAGCACTGTGTGAGCACACCACCTGCAAAAGGAAAGAAGTATGGAGCACCATGAATTAATAGACAGTATAACTAGAAAATAGAAACTGCTCTTGGCACGTGGATTGCCTTCGAACTGTTGACAAGCCAGAGTTTACTGGGGGAGGCAGGAAAGAAAGTACAGTTGTGTACCTACCATAAATGTAGATGTTCGAGTGTATTCACTGTTGCAGTCATTACACTTGGGTTATCCTGCTGGCAGGCTACCCGCAGTCGGTCTGAATTCCAAAGTCCTGGTCCGGCGTCGGTTGCTGTCGCCTCTTCCCTGACATCAGTGCGCCAGGGGTACAAAAGATGCAGCCGACGCCATTTTCTTCAGTTTTTCTTGCCCCAGATGTCAGGTGCCCCCAAAAGGGTAGGCTAAAAATTTCTGATCATAAAAAAGCGTGCACATAACCTTCATCTACAAGCAAATACACCACATAGGTTGTATAGAATAGAGAAGTACAGATAAGTCCCAGCAATGAAAGGGGGACTGTGGGAGGGTAACCTGGACTGCAACAGGGAATACACTCGAACATCTACATTTATAGTAGGTACACAACCGTACTATGTTCATCGTGTTTCACTGTTGCAGTCATTACACTTGGGTTGAATCCCAAAGCTGAGGTTGGGTGGCTGGGCCTAAATAGAATTAGGAGTGGCTATGAGGCCCTGCAGAACTGCAGTGGCAAAGCCTGCTCTGGATTTAGAGTAAAGAGGTAAGGGTAGTGCTTGATAAAAGTGTGCACTGAAGACCGGGTTGCAGCATCCAAAATGTCCTTGATTGGTACTCCTCTGAGGAAAGCTGTTGAAGTGGCTGCTGCTCTGGTGGAATGTGGCCTAATGCCCTTAGGCACTGATTTGCCATGTTGTGAATAGCAGAAACGAATGCAGTGGCCTATCCATTTTGAAATGGTCTTCTTTGAAATAGCTTTTCCTTGCGATCCTGCAGCATATGCCACTAAGAGTTGTTCAGTCTTTCTGAAATCTTTAGTTTTGTCCAAGTAAAAGTGTAGCTGTCTGTGTATGTCCAAAGAATGCAGAAGTCTCTCCCCCTCATTCTGCGGGTTTGAATAAAAAGTAGGTAAATGTATGGTTTGGTTAAGAGCCACACTGGACACTACCTTAGGCATAAATGTTGGGTTTGTCCTTGAAACTCTGTCAGGATGGAAAATAATAAAAGGTTCCACAGCCATTAGTGCCTGTAACTCTGAGACTCTTCTTGCTGAAGTTATTGCTAGGAGCAGAACTGATTTCCATGATAAATTGTAAAAGGAAAAACTTCAAAGACCAATGCACGTTAGGTTCAAGCAAGGCACCCTTTATTACTTGCAGCAAGGAGACAAAGCATGTAGGTACAAGATTTGTCTGGCTCTTCGATGATCAGTATGTTATTCTTATACAGTTCTCATCATGTCACACAGAAAATGTTACTGTTCTATTGCTGACATAGTTGGACACAGCTTTCTGTATGTTTCACAAAAATTGTTACCAGACTTATTGCTGACATGGTTGGATTATTTGCTGCCTTGCAAAAACATTTTGAGAAAAACAACCTGGCCTTGGGCTTATTTTAGCCCACCTTAACATTTCAATTCTTCAATTGTACAGTTCTAATACATGTGTTACATTTTGTCTAGATTCAAGGTACATTTCTAGCTTTAGTACAAGTAATGTTGACTATGGTTTATACTTTCAAGCATCTATTGTTTTCTTTATCAAAGCTTCTAGCAGCTGCCTATTCTCTCATGGTATAAGCAGAAATGAAATATCTCTTTGTTAAGTTTCCTGACATTAGCAGAAATGAAATGTCTCTTATTCTTTTCATGACATTAGCAGAAATGAAACGTCTCTTGTTAAGTTTCTAATAGCTGTGCAGATTCATGCAGTGTGAACAGAATAAATGTATTAACCCTTTTAAACCTCGAATGCACTAAGCATGCATATTACTATTATATATTTTTCTAACATTTCCCCCTTTTAATACTTTTATTCTACTTTCAAGATAAGCATAAACAGTTTTTTCTTCCCCTAACCTCTTCCTGCTCAGGATTTGCAGTTAAGAGATTCATTTAGTTTAAGCTCATGAAAGCATTTTCAGTTTTTTAGCAATTCTTCAAGTTCAGCATCTTGGTATAAGGTTTCTGAAACTGAAATGTGTATAAAATTTTTAATCAGTCTTTTTATGCAGGGGATGCAGCAGCACACACATACCACCAGTAGGATTATTCCTACACAGATGGCAATCAAAATGTTCATCAGGATGCTGCCCCAACCCCCAAACAATTTCTGGAAAAAGTCCGTCTATGGATTTGGTCCTGGTTTGGTCATGGCTGACACCTGCTGAATCACCTCAAGATGGTTGTCTATCTCGAGTTTGTGGTCAGGAATATACGAACAGCGCTCCTCCTGGATTAAAGCGCATGTACCTCCTCTCACCGCTAGGGTGAAGTCAAGAGCCATGCGATTTTGAAGCACCACTGTTCTCATGGCAGTCAGTCCATCAGTCACCAATTCTAGGGCAGAAAAGGTTGCATTGCTCATTATTTTGAGAAGCTTAGATAATTTTCTCAGTTCCCAGATTGATTTTGTTGCTCCATATGCTGGCAGTACACCTGCCCACGATATAACAGTATCATTCAAGTCCATGTGTGACAGTCCATTGCCCACAGCATGATGGCTTTTCCAGCATGCATTGATTTGCCCCACTGGATTAACAGGCTTCTTGATTTCTCGAACATTCCAAAATTTCCCTTGAGGTAAAACTGCTGTGTGTCGTATGGCCAGAACCAGGTACCCCAAAAAACAACTGCTGGTCCAATTCTCAGGTAGCCATTTATATGCTTTTCTATCGCATATAAAGTAACAATCTTCTACTTTAGTAGTAACTTTACTATACCCCAACTCTGCATGAAACATTTTTTTGTCAATTATGGACAGTTGCTTATAGAGGTCAACATTATGTTTTACTTCACCAATTGTCCTATGCATCAGTTCAACAAATGAATCATAGGTCGTGTTGCAATAGGATCCGATGTTATCAGGTTTAGTGTAGCATCTATAAGGAACAGTCACATTGCAATTGCTCCAACCCACCTTGACTGTATCATTCTTATAAAAACACACAGTTCCCTTCTGTCGAACAGACAAGTACAATGCTACTTTATCTTGTGATGTGACATCTGATGTATCGTGAATTAGGTTTTCCCAGGTCTTGTTGGCTCCTAGGGGAACTGAAGTTAACAGTAACCCCCCATATGCTGTTGGTAAAGCTGTGCAAATCCAGCAATTTGAAACATTGAAGGTTTCAACATACACATATTTGATTGCCTGGTAAGTGTTAAAGTTTGGGTGCCACTCTGCACGCTTGTTCAGTTCAATTTGTGTGGCTGAGAAAAGGAATGGCCACAACAAAAAGATTATTGCCACTAGTACAGTTAACAGGATGGTTATGCAATATTTTTGTGGAAATGGTTGTTCTGCATTTCTGTTTTCTCCGGCTCTTCCAAGTAGGTGTATTTGGATCTTACTGGATTCCGTCATTTTACTTTGGACACGTGCTCTTACTCTCTGCCCTAATAGGATCTTCAGCACCGATGGTTTCTTCACTGGGGTTGAGACGGATCAGTCCTATTGATCTGACCCCCCTTTGTAGCCAGACTTTGTGCTGAGGGCCCCGATGGAGAGGTAATATTTTTATCCAACTCAAAGTTCTTAACCAGCTTGCAGTGCGTCAGGTGTAATAATGAAGCTTGTTCTGCTATCTTGACTGCAGTGGGTGTCGAAAGAAGTACCTGGTAGGGACCTTCCCACCTTGGCGAAGCCCAATTTTTTCACTTGATAATTTTGATCCACACCCAGTCTCCTGGCGTCACTGCCACTTCTGATGTTTTGGTTTGTTTTCTATCTGAAACAGAATTTGACTGCAACAGATGTTTAGAACTCAACAACTTTTTCATATATTCAGCTAGTGTAAAATCAGCTTCCTGGTCTGATGACATGAGAAGTTTCCACTGGGATGTATAATAAGCCCTTCCAAATAGTTTTTCAAAAGGAGTCAATCCTTTTGCTGTAGGGACAGTTCTCATGCTCAACAGTGCCAGGGGTAAACAATACAACCAAGTTTTTCATGTCTCAGCTATTAATTTTCTCAGTTTGTTTTTTAGTATACCATTATGCCTTTCAACTAGCCCTGCAGATTGTGGATGGTATGTACAATGATTTTTTAAAGAAATACCAAAATGCTTACTCAACTGCTGTATGGTTTGATTTACAAAGTGTGTACCATTGTCACTGTAGATTCTTTCTGGAATACCAAACCTAGGAATGATTTCCTTGACAAGTACTTTTGCCACTGTAGCTGCATCTCGATTTTTGGTTGGAAAGGCTTCCACCCATCTGGAAAACATATCTACAATGACAAGACAATACTTCTTATTTTCACATTTGTTCAGTTCTATGAAATCCATACAAATAGTGTGAAACGGAGATGGTGGTGTGGGGAAACTCCCTTGTTTGGGCTTTATCGCCCCCTGTGCATGATGTTTGTTACAAATCTGACACATCAAACAAAAATTTTTAGAGTAGTTTGTAAATCCGTACGTTGTGAACACCTGGTTCACCAGCTGTACCATCCCCCCTTTTGAGACATGGCACTGCCCATGGCTCAACAGTGCTGCATAGCGAAAAAAATTAGAGGGCAGTATCGGTTTTCCCTCTCTAGAGATGTACAGCCCCTTTTTGAGGATTGCTCCTCATTTTATCCATCGCTGAAGTAACTGAATAGATTCTAAAAGATCTAAAATAAACTGTGCATGATTTATAGGTTTGCCAGTAGATGTTATCATTCCCCATTTTTTCCACTGTTGCGCAAAAACATGCACAGTAGAAAAAGCGTACTGGCTATCAGTAAAAATGTTTACACATTTACCCTCTGCTAAGGTACATGCCCGTGTCAGGGCAATCAATTCTGCTGCCTGTGCAGATAAGTTGTGTGGTAAAGGTTTTGCTTCTATAATCCCAGTATCAGAGACTACTGCATATCCTACTAGGTTCTGTCCTGCAGGACCCCTTTTGCACGAGCCATCCACGTAGTATGTCACCTCGGCATCATCCAAGGGGACATCCGTGAGATCTTTTATAGCTAGTATCTTTTGCTCAATTACCTGCAGGCAGCAGTGCGGTGTGCTGTCTGCAGGGGTCGGGAGCAGAGTAGAAGGGTTTAAAGTCGTGCTTCATTCAATTGTCATATGAGGTTGGCTCAATAATATAGTCATACAGAAAAGATGCCTAGCAGGGGAAAGATATGCCACCTTTTCTTGTAGTAAAATAATTGTGACTGCATGAGGTACTCTCAAAGTCAGAGGGTGGAACAAGACTACTGAGGCTGAAGCTTGTACTGCCATTGTAGCTGCAACTACTGCTTGTACACAGTGGGGTAAGGACCGTGCCACTGGGTCTAGTTGTGATGAGTAGTAAGCAATGGGGTGTTGCTTATCCCCATGCTGTTGTGTTAACACTGATGTCATGTAACCCTGCTTGCAACCTACAGTTTGGAAAAAATGTTTATAGTAGTTTGGCAATCCCAGAACTAATGAGGACGCTATTAACTGCTTAAGTTTACAGAAGGCAGATTCTGCCTCTGGTGTCCATTGTAACAAATCCTGCACTGCCATAGGCTTCTTATATATAAGGTCAGTCAGAGGTGCAGATTCTAAGGCATAGTTTGGAATCCAACTCCGGCAAAAATTAGTTGTACCCAGGAAGGACATCATTTCCTTCTTGGCAGTGGGTTTTGGTGCTTGCAAAATTGCTATTTTTCTGTCCTCATCTAATGTTCTACCTTCCTTGGATATTACATATCCTAGGTATTTGACCTGTTTTTTCCAAAGCTGCAGTTTATTTTTATTTACCTTATGTCTCTCAGCGGCTAAAAATTGTAGAAGTGCTATGGTATCTTCTCTGCAATCCTGCTGGGTGGGGGCCGCCAGCAAGATGTCATCAACATAAAGTAAAATCTGACTTCCTCTTGGTGGAGTGAGTCACGCCAAGTTGCTTGCCATTTCTTGTGAGAATATTGTTGGACTTTCACAATATCCCTGTGGTAGTCACGTATATGTATACCTTTTCCCCTGAAATGTAAATGCAAACCAATACTGGCTGTCAGGGTGTATTGGTATCGAAAAGAATGCGTTGCTGATGTCTACCACAGAAAAATATTTTTGCTGAGGTTTCAAATCATTCAACAGGCTGTGTGGGTCTGGCACCGTGGGTGCTCTTGGTATTACTGCATCATTTATGGCTTGTAAATCCTGGACCATACACCATTCTCCATTGGCCTTTTAACTGGAAATAAGGGTGTGTTACATGGTGAGTCGGGAGATTCTACTAGTATCCCTCCTTTAAGTAAGGCTGCTATAATAGGCTTTATCTCTGCCTCTGCATCTTTTCTTAAGTGATACTGTCTTTTTTGTGGTCTGAATGCTGACTTTGGCGTGATAGTAACTGGCCCTGCTGTACGAATGAGTCCTACATCTGATTTCCCTGTCGACCAGAGAGTCTCTGGTATGTCTCGTAAGGCATTCTCTTCCTCCTTTAATAGGAGTGTCAATCAGCTGTCCTCACTAGACTGCAAGTGCGCAGCTGGGTTGGTCTGAGTTATCCAATTCAACTTTTGTACTTGTATTCCTTGTTCTGACAGTTCTAGTTCTGTCTGTTTCTCCCATCTCGTGACTTTTTCTCCTAGGTCTGCCCATTCTATATTTCTGTTTTTGGTTAAGCTAACGTGGTAATCGATTAGATTTATAAAGTGCAAAGAACTCCTGGGGCAATGAACAGCTGGCTACACTGTTCCCTTCTGTGTCCCAGTACAGGTTACGCAATATCAATCTGTTTGCATGATTTTTAAATAATTCTTGCTCATATTCCTTATCAGGTCCTGGTATGTTGCAATAATACAGGGTATAGTGCAACAGGTGTTGCTTATCAATGTCAAGGGAGGGGAACTTGCTGATGGCTAGGTTCATTAACTCTTTGGTCACAGTCCCTGGACCAGTCGTAACCAAGTCCTGGCTGTACCAATACAACATTTTACCCTCCAATTGCACTACAAAGGTGTTAATTTGTTGCTGTGCTTCCATACCCTGCATGGTTGGGACTACTGCTATACCAAATAACTGCATGAGGTCTCTGCCCAGGAGGTTTACTGGGCATTTTGCAGAAACTACAATTTTGCTTTTTTGTGTCAATCCTGAAACTGGATCAGTTATTGCAATGATATGGGAGAGAGGCTCCCAATACAGCTGTCCATTAGCTGCTTTTACCAGTATATAATCAGGTGACTCTGCGTTCTCTGGCAGTTTGGCGGGGTGTATCAGGGTTCGTGATGCCCCTGAGTCACACAAAAATTTGACCTCCCTCCCTTCTACCAAGAGTGTAACTTCTGGTTTCGTGTCTGCTAAATAGAGCTCCAAGCTCAATAAAGCTAGGTCTAATATTTCATTTTCTTCATTGTCACTAACTTCCTGCACTTCCTCTACTCCCTTTATCACATTCTCATTTGTCCTTTCTTTGCTAGCCCCTTCTAGTGATTCTTGACTACCATATAGTCAGTCCTCACCCTCCTTGTCTTCCGTTGTTGCCTTCTTGTTTTTCTTGCAATCCCTTGCCAAATGTCCCTTTTTACCGTATTTAAAACATTCTCCCCTTTTTTTCCGCCCTTCAAAGTCCTCTGATCGCTGATCACATTGTTTGTTTCCCTGCGCGTTTTTCTTGCCCTTTTTCCCAGACTGTACTACATAAACTGAACAAACCAAACAGAAGCTGGGGAAAGCTGCAACAATTTATTCCGGTACCTCGGCTAACTGCCTTCAAAGGAATGAATACAATAGTACTTGCTGCACCTTATATACTACTGTGTAACACTAATTGATATGATTAAACAATCACAAAAGCTAATAGACCCATAGAATTAAAGAGACACAGTGTAAAAGCATATTATAAAGCCATGAAACACTCTTAAATGTATACAAAAAACACTCTAAATGTATACAAAAAGCACCTAAAAGACACACATACTACTAGATATGAAAAATATTAATCATATAGTGAGATTGACTTCTAAATTCATGCCCCTTGGTTTTAAGGTACTGAATTTTAAAATAAACCTACTTTCCAAATTCAACAAATTCTGTAAATAGTTCCCAGTATTGTGAGAGTCAGGTTTAGCAAGGGCACAAAAAAACAAAAAAACAAAGAGTCTGAACTTCCATTATGAAATGAGTTAAAATGTTCAGAAATAGGGCTATCAGTTCTGACATTTTGAATGTCACCTAAGTGTTCTAAAACACGTGTTTTTAATTGCTGTTTAGTCTGACCAATGTAAAATTTGGGTGGAACACAATCACAACCAATCAAATACACTACTCCACATGATTTACAATTAAAATAATTAAGAGCAGTGTATTTAACCCCATTAATCAAACTACCTGAAAGATCTTTTACTTTTGAACAGATCTTACATTTTCCACATCTGAACATACCATGTGGCAGATTATTTATGATGCCAGACTGAGCACGATTATTTACTTTTGATTTCAAAATTTCCTTTAGATTGGCATATCTGCCATAAGAAAAGGAAACATAATTTGAAAACAAGTGACCAATCTCCTCATTATAACAAACAATTGGCCATAGAAAATCTACAATGTCTTTCAGCATCACAGAAAAAGGGGAAAATTTTGTGACAAAAAATAATTTGTCAATATTTACACAATTAACCACACCATCCCTAGATGTTTTCAAAGAAGCTTCCTTTAAAATACTACCTCTTTTGTTAGAATTTAACAGTCTATCTAGACTTTTAGTAATTAAACTTTCAGAATAGCCTCTCATGGACAACCTCTGTCTAACATTCTTAAATTCCACATTCCAAAACCTCCTCTCAGAAGTATGTTCCTTAGTGCGTTTGAACTCCTCGAATGGGAGTGCCTCAATTAAATGGGCAGGATGCGCACTACTCGCATGTAGGAAATTATTTGAAGCTGTGTGTTTCTTAAATGGTCTAAACTGGACTAGTCCTTCTGTATCTACATACAATAAGATATCCAAGAATTGGATCTCACGATTATTCACACTGTAAGTAAATTCCAAACCAAATCTATTTTGATGTAAACTCAAAATAAATTCATCAAACTCCAGTTTATTCCCTTTGCAAATAAAAATCAGGTCATCAATGTATCTATAATAAGAGACAACTTTCTTCTGAAAAAAGTCTAAAGTATATAAGAAGCTAATCTCAAAATAGGACATGAAAAGGATTGCATAAGTGGGGGCAAAATTTGCCCCCATAGCAGTCCCCTCCTTCTGAAGAAATAATCTTTGTTCAAAAGTGAAGCAGTTGTGGGTTAAAGCAAACTCTAGAAGCAAAATAACAAAAGAAGTTCGAGGACCTTCTCCCAAGATTTTACCAATTGCTTCCAAACCAAATTTTGTTGCAGCTTTCCCAGCTTCTGTTTGGTTTGTTCAGATTCATTTGCTTTTTGGTTGGCTTTTTTTGTACTACATAAACGTCTGCTCCATCTTCTACAGAAAATACTTGAGCTTTCTTTTTCTTTTTGCTATTAAAATGCCTTTTGGCATGCCTAGCATATTCAAGTAATGATTGTAACCTGCTTGTACGATGGTCTACCATGTGTTTTGTAATAAAACTGCTTATAGGCGTGCTACTGCCTTTTAAAAATGCATTCTTTAACTGTTGTTCATATGGGGAATCTTGTGTTTGATTTTCAGGAACCTGCATTCCACAGTAGTTATTAAAACATTCTAACAATCTGGCATAATACCGATTAATTGTTTTACCTTCTTGTTGGATGCATTGATTAATGCAAGTCCAGTCTGCCCTAGGTTTACATTTTTCGGAGATGCGGTCTGTAAGACCTTTTACTCTGGTGTCTAATTTTGCACTGCTATGTGGGAGGGGTCTTTGTGTAGCGTCACGGGGATTCCAGTTCCCGCTAATTATGTACCAATCTGACCCTACAATTTGTCTAACTACTTTTTCTATTTTTTCTCCGTTTAGGTTATAACTCAACCTCATTCCTTGTAAATCTTCTGAGAATTTTCTGAAATTAACCTTTGGATGGGGAATTCCCTCAGTGGCTTTCCGGATATCTTCCAGAGTCCAAGGTCTATACACTAAGATAGTTGGGTCCTGATTGTCTTGACCTGCCTGAGGATTGGGTACTTCTATAAGCGGGCATATTTCTTCTTCTTCACCTATAGATTGTGAAATTCTTAACTATTTGCCATAACTCGATACCTTCTTCTGAATTACCTGCCTTTGTTCAGGACCTGGTCCTGATGGGATCTCTAATTTTAGTCAGTTTTAGTTTCACAATATCTCTATCTTCAGTGACCGCAGGATATAGTGGGGGTAGACTAATCTGTTCACTTGCTTCATATTCTGGTAAGGAAGGCGGAGGCGCTGATGCTATTACTAAGTTATTATCTTCCCTATCTAAAAACATTGCTTTTGAATCTTTGTTTTTTTGTTCCCTATGGTTTACTTCCTCTAGCCACCTGTGTGCCTGAGGAATTCCTAATCGACGTTGCTTTTTTACCCGACCCTTAGAATTGTTTTTGAGCTGTTTGATAAGTTTGATAAGTGAGGATTTTTCTAATTTTCCGTCGAATTCGTATTTATTAACCCATTTTGAATAATATCTAATATTGTCTGCACACTGCGACTGCATATATTTTGCGTCTTCCGTTAACGGCAGGTTTTGGGGTCTTTTTGTGCAATTATTACCCATTTTGTTTTTACCCTTTGATCGTTATGTAACTTCTCTTAATTTTTAACGTGGTACCACAGATTTTGTTATAGTCTTTTCAGAATGACTGCCTACTTATTCTGTTTCTCCTGATCTATGACAAGACAGTAATCTTTTTTGTCCCTGACTTGCAAAAATACAATATGACAAAAATAATACACATCTAGTCCCTGATCTAAAACAGAAAACAGAAAAAAGTAGATTCACCTTACCTGAGCCTATGTGATTGATCACCGATTCGCGGAGACCCGTCCTTCAGTCTCAGATTAGAAAGTGGCTGGCCTCTTTTGAATGACAATTCAGTCGGAGGACTTTCCATATAAGAAGAACCGATTTGGTTTCTTCCCCATACGGTTTCAACCACCTGGCCATCTGATCCGAGGTGAAGAGAGGATTCCGGTCCGTAGGACCAATCTGTAAAAGGAAAAACTTCAAAGACCAATGCACGTTAGGTTCAAGCAAGGCACCCTTTATTACTTGCAGCAAGGAGACAAAGCATGTAGGTACAAGATTTGTCTGGCTCTTCGATGATCAGTATGTTGTTCTTATAAAGTTCTCTTCATGTCACACAGAAAATGTTACTATTATATTGCTGACATAGTTGGACACAGCTTTCTGTATGTTTCACAGAAATTGTTACCAGACTTATTGCTGACATGATTGGATTATTTGCTGTCTTGCAAAAACATTTTGAGAAAAACAACCTGGCCTTGGGCTTATTTTAGCCCACCTTAACATTTCAATTCTTCAATTGTACAGTTCTAATACGTGTTACATTTTGTCTAGATTCAAGGTACATTTCTAGCTTTAGTACAAGTAATGCTGACTATGGTTTATACTTTCAAGCATCTATTGTTTTCTTTATCAAAGCTTCTAGCAGCTGCATATTTTCTCATGGTATAAGCAGAAATGAAATATCTCTTTGTTAAGTTTCCTGACATTAGCAGAAATGAAATGTCTCTTGTTATTTTCATGACATTAGCAGAAATGAAATGTCTCTTGTTATTTTCATGACATTAGCAGAAATGAAATGTCTCTTGTTAAGTTTCTAATAGCTGTGCAGATTCATGCAGTGTGAACAGAATAAATGTATTAACCCTTTTAAACCTCGAATGCACTAAGCATGCATATTACTATTATATATTTTTCTAACATAAGTATTGTATCTCAGCTGTATTGGCTGGCTCAAAAGGAGGCAGTGTGAGTTTTTCCAAGACAAAATTGAGGTCCCATGCTGGTATTGGAGCTCTCCTTGGAGGTCTTATGTTTTTGGCCCCTCTGAGATACTGCCTTAGCAGTGGATGAGAAAAAATAGGTGGGTCCGTATTGTAATGAGCTGAAATGGCAGAGGCATGGACCTTAATTGATGAGAAGGATAGGCCTTTGTCCAGCATCTCAGTTAGATATTGTAAAATCTGAGGAATGTTTGGTACAAGTGTGTCAATTCCTTGTGCCTGGTTCCAAGCACAGAATCTCTTCCATTTTTCTGCATAAGATTTTCTGGTGCTGGGCCTCCTGGCCTCCAAAATAACATCCATAACTGCTTTAGAAAGAGGTGTGTTCTAAATGGTTACATTATCTGCCATGCAGCCAGATTTATGGTTCTGAGTTGGCTGTGTAGGATCTGATTGTTTTGTTGGGTCAGCAAATGTAGAATTTGAGGTAATGTCCAGGCTGGGCCTTGAGACAAGCTCTTTAGGATTGGGCACCAGTGCTGGTGTGGCCAGTCTGGGGCAATCAGGATCATTTTTGGCTTCTCTTGTCTGACCTTTAGGAGTACCTTGGGGAGGAGAGGCAGAGGAGGGAAGGCATATACCGTGAGGGCTTTCCAGCTGAATGAAAGGGCGTCCACTTTCCATGCTTGTTCGTGATACGTCCGAGTGCAGAATCTCTGTAGCTGGCAGTTGTGAGGGGAGGCAAATAGATCTTTTTATGGGCATCCCCATTTCCCTGTTATCGATCTGAAGATTTGTGGATCTAGTTTCCACTCGTGAGGATCCATGAGGTTTCTGCTTAGTTCGTCTAACAAAGTATTTGTCTTTCCTGGCAGGAATTGTGCTTGCAGGTGTACTTGATAAGTCAATGCTGTGTTCCACAAAGTCATGGCTTGTCTGCAGAGGGGGAAGGAATGTGTGCCTCCTTGCTTGTTTATGTACCACATGAATGTAGTATTGTCCATCTTTATCAGCAGTTGTCCTGGATGAAGTAGGTCCTTGAAGGCTGCCAGGGCATTCTGTACAGCTAGCATCTCTTTTTGATTGATATGAAGATGCATTTGGCTTGTGGGCCATGTGCCCTGAATACATTTTCCTGCCATATGTGCCCCCAGGCATAATCTGATGCATCTATTGTTAATGTCTGCCTGGCTGTGGGTAAAGCGAATGGCTGTCCCTTGTTGTGGTGATAGGCCTGTGCCCACCATCAAAACTCCTGTTGCAGGCAGGGAATGAGATTAATTAATGTTTCCAGTCTGTGGCAATGTTGAGTCCAAACACTTTTTAGATACCATTGTAGTTTCCTCATATGCAGTCGTGCATATGGAATTAGTAGAATGCAGGATGCCATGTAGCCCAGAGCCTACAGAATTTTTCTTGCAGATAGCTGGGTCTTTGTTGCCTTGTTTTCGAAGTAAGAAGTCAGTTGCCTTTGTTTGTCTGGCGTGAGATAAGCTATCTGGGCAGTTGTATTTAAGCTTGCACCCAGGAATATTATTTCTTGAGAGGGTACTAGTTTTGATTTCTTTTTGTTTACTGTGTACCCTAGGCAAATTAGTAATCTTTTTACAAACGCCAGATGCTTTAGTAGAATGTCTTTGGTCTCTGCTTGAATAAGGCAGTCGTCCAATTAGGGAAATATTTGAATTCCTCTTTGTCTGCAAAATGCAATTACTGGTGCCAGGCATTTTGTGAAGACCCTGGGCGCAGTAGATAAACCAAAGGGCAGTGCAGAGAATTGGTACTGCATTGAGCCAGCTATGAATCTGAGGTATCTTCTGCAAGATTGTCTGATTGAGACATGCAGGTATGTCTTTTTGAGGTCCAAAGTTACAAGCCAAGCCTTCTTGCCCAGCATGGGCAGAAGCTGCTGCAGAATCAACATTTTGAATTTTGGAATGTCCAGAAAAGTATTTAGAATAGACAAGTCCAGAATTGGTCTCCAGGCTTTGTCCTTTCTTGGTACTAAGAAAAGTCTTGAGTAAAATCCTTGTCCCTGCTCTTGTTGTGGCACTGGCTGAATAGCCCTCATGTCCATGAGAGATGAAACTTGTTTTTGTGCCTCTGCCCATTGATTGTGTGGCAGGTCTGGCATACCTTTTGCCTTTGGAAGGGTGTGAAAGTGGAACCTGTAGCCCTGAGAGACTATATTTAAAACCCATTTGTCCTGGGTGATCCTGTGCCAATTTTGTGAAAAAAGTGCTAGCTTTCCCCCTAAGGGAGCTGCCAAAAGATAGGTGCTTGGCATTGGCAGAGGGAAGTCATTGGGACTGTTTCCTATAAGGCTGTGATTTGTCTTCTCCATTTTTGGAGGCAGAAGCACCCCATTGTTTGGGCCTGTATGAGCCCTGGGGCTGTTGCCTGCCTCTAGGGCATCTGAATCTATCTCTTTGTGGCCTGTCTGACACTGGAAAGGACCAATTCTTAGAAGGCCAGTTCCTGCTAAATCTGGGTGGCTGTACCTGTAAGAAATCCTTTACTGTCTGCATAGATTTAGCTTTATCCTCCATTTTCTTCGACACCTCTTCTGCCTTAACACCAAGCAAAGTATCATGCTGTAATGGAGCATCCAATAATTTTGCTTTAACATGATCAGGCAGAGTCTGTTCCTTTAACCAAGCATGCCTTCTAATAACCAAACCTGTAACAGCGGCCCTGCACGAGGCCTCCAGTGAATCATAACCACATTGCAAAGTATGTTTTCCCACATGTTCAGCTGCATGCAATAAATCCTGCAAATCTTTGTTTTCAGAACATTCAGAATTTGTCAACATTTTTTGTTTTAAAAAAGACATTAACTATTGCTGATATTTGAGCATATGAAACTGACAATTTAAAGCCCTTACAGCCAAGGTAGCAGAAGTGTAGACTTTTTTCCCCCCATCTGTCCAGAGACCTAAAATCTCTATCTGAGGGGACAGGGTTTTTAGCAGTAGCAGCCTTGACCCCTTTGGGACCCTGAGAGATAGTTTCTGGGTCTGCAGCAGGGTTTTTACATAGAAATTTATGGGAATCTGGAACCCTGTAGTATCTGTCCGGCTTAACAGGTGCAGGAGGTAAAGAGTCTGGAGACAGCCCGGACTCTGAAAATACATCATCCACTATGTCTAGAACAGGAGGAATTGCAAGAGGTCTGTGCTGAGGAAGTAAAAGAAAGTCTCTAAGCCTTTTCTTAGAATCTGAATAATCTTGGCTCTCCCAGTGGAAATGCTTCCTCATGGTATGCAATTTCCCCAAATGAGTAATCCTCAGGAGGAGAAGCTGAAGGAATAGAATCTTCAGCATCAGAATCCTCATAGGGAGGAACAGAATATCCCTGTTCTGAAGAGGAATCAGAGGAAATGGAAACCTGATCAGAGGAATCATATTCAGTGTCTTGCCTAGGCCTCTTATCAGGAGGGGGATGGGAACCCCTGATCAAAGTAATTAGGTCTTCGGCCATTTTGAGCATCTGTTTCTTAGGCATAGAAGTCTGTCCTGGAGAATGCTGTATTTGTTTCCTTGTCTTTAAAACTGCTTTAGACTTTATCTTGGATGCTGAAGTAGGCTTTATATAAAGTTGTGTAGGTCTGAAAACACCCTCAGAAGCCGATGCCTGCTCAGCGGCTCCAGACCCATCTGAGGGATTAATTTCCAAAGGGCCAATACCTTGAGTATCCAGAGGCCTAGTTGTCTCCACGTGGAAGTCGGAGGCAGCCTGTGGTTCTGAGGTAGCGGGAGTCAGGGGCTGCAAAAGCGCCTCACTGAGCACCAGCGAACCGGCGACTGGCCTAGAAGAGGCTTCTCCATCGGTTTTGGACCTCAGATGCATGTCCTTTTCTTTATCCTTGCGCTTTTTATGAATTCCAGTCATCGGTTGTTCTGACGGTATTATATAATTAAACCTCCGGCCAAAGTAATGAAAAGCAAAATCGTACCGACACTTTATCGTGCGTTGGTTAAATCTAGCACAAAACCGACAACTAGCAATGTCGTGGTCAGGGCCTAGGCAAGGAATACAGTAAGAATGAAAATCCTTATGAGGTATTTGCTTCCCACAAGAAATACAATTGTTAACTTTTTCTGACATCGGTCTGGAGCAAGAAAAAAGTTCCCCAATGGGGTACTTAGCTCTATTGAAGACTTCTGATCTGAAATTCAGTTTTGAAAATCTCAGGAGTTGGCCGACCGGCACTTGGCAACTGCTTTTGCTTCAGGCACAGCGCGGAAAGAAAGACTGAAGAAAATGGCGTTGGCTGCATCTTTTATACCCCTGGCGCACTGACGTCTGGGAAGAGGCGACAGAAACCGACACTGGACCAGGACTTTGGAATTCAGGCCGACTGCGGGTAGCCTGCCAGCAGGATAACCCAAGTGTAATGACTGCAACAGTGAAACATGATGAACATCCAGCTAGATATAAGTAGTCCTTTCTCTCTCTCTCTACACACAGCACTGATTCTGGAAGCGGGCTTTTCAGTTTGGAGGGTGCCTCTCAACTGTAGAGTTACCACTTGGAAGTAGACCCTGGTGGGCACAAAGGTACTTACAAACCTCTGGGTGAATGATATACAGACAGATTTTGGGTCTATAAGTGAAAAGTCAGTTCAGCGAATGGCACTTACATAGAAAATGCCATTCAGTAAACTGTTCGCAGTGAGATCGTGGTACAGTGTAGAGTCAGAAAATCTGCCCTTTCCTCAGTGTTGTGCAATCTTGGAGTTGGTATATATAATTAGCGGGGAGTGTGGGAGGGCTGCGTAAATTCAATGAACAGCATTTTCGATGCAAGTGCCGTTTGCCTGACTTTTTGATTATATAATATAAACCCAGAGATTTTCTGCTACTAGATGACAGGTTCACCTCAATATGACAAATAGCTGCAGAAAGGAAAAGTCTACCTGTGTTTTGCATATAAGCACTTAATAGCTACTTAATAGGATTTAATCTTGGATGCAAAGGAGTAAAGCTTGACAAGGATAAGCTCCTACCTACTGATTCTGTTGCTCTACTGGAAAAATGTAACCCTCGTGTAAGAAATGATGGAGATACATGGAAGACCACATCTGGAAGGAATGTCCTGTGAATTATGAATGTAAATCGTGCCATTCAAAAATGCTGATAAATGTAGTCCATATGAGTGCATCTTGTGCAAACAGGTCATTGGCAAACTCTGTACTGATGTCTTCAATTCTCAGATCATATATTTTTGATGCTAAAGTCAAAAGGGATATTCAGGTGTTAGTGGATCAGCACTTGGTGCTAAGCTGGTCACACAATTAGGGCACTGACTGGACAGCTCAAGGAACACCAAATGTGTACTGAGGACACACTAGGAATGACTAGCAAATGCTTCAGTACAGGACAAGTTCAACTCCCACTTCAGGAAGCAGGAGTCTGAAAGGACCCTGTTTAACACCCTTAGTAAACAAGAAAGGGACAAGGACTTGTAACAAAAAAAGTGGCTGATTCTTGTGATGGTACTTAACCAAAGGTCCACTTGTGAATGCCAGAAGTTAGAGAATCTGTCAGTTTAAAGAAAGAGACCTTCTGTATAACGCTAGTGGGAGGCATCCTCCATACCCAACAGAAGTGGAAGCAATGGAGAAAAGCGACAATTACAACAGTTACTAAAATGAAGGTCCGGTGAGGGATGGGTTTGATGAGGCCAACGTGAATGGCTTCTGGGTGGCCTTAGACAGATTCTGGCAAATCATCCAGTTACTAGAGAAAGGGATGTGGAATTATTCAGGCAGTCCTCAACAAAGATGAAAAACATTGACTTCAACTGTGAACAAGGTAAGGAGCAGAAAATGCTTAGGAGAAAATCCTGAACCAGGTGTATCTGCCTGCCCTTAAGAAGGCAGTGACAAAAGCAAATGACATGACTGGATCCATCTCTGTAAATAATGCTAACTGCAGCAATTTACTTCTGACGTGGCAATATTGCAGAAATGGATGACATTTGGCCAGAAATGCTGAAGATAATAAATACTGTTGGGGAGTCACAGCCAACATCTTTTCAATGTTGTGTGACAGATGAAAATACTGCATTAACAAAGCTGGAGTGGTGGTCTCCCCACCTTCATATAGGAGAAAAGGGAGATGAGCTTCAGTTATTGAACAATTATTGTTCTAGTCTCACTGCGAAAGTCCATACCAGAATGCAGGAAAAGAGACTCCATCCAACAGTTCCACTTCTGGTTCAGGAGGGACAATATGGATTCTTCTCTTGCAGCGGAGCAGTGGCACAATCCTTTGGCCATGTAAGGATACTAAAGGGGTCACAAGAGTTCACTTGTATAATCTAAATTAGTTTTCTGGACAAGAAAAGGTACATGACCATGCACCCTAAAACTTGTGATGTGTTACCACAGTATGGGGTCTAAGGCTGCTAGTGTGAGTCACTGGGTTTCTGTCTGAAGTGAGAGGAATTTCTATATTCTTGGCCTTAAATGAAATATGCTCATGGTGAACAGTGGACTCCAATAAGGATGTGCCTTCTTTACCTTTCTACTAGCAATTTTCAAAGAAAGATACCAAGATAAAGCTGAGGTATGGACAGTATCCAATTTAGGGATGTCATAGCTGCACCTTTGCTGTTTGCAGATTTAAGTTACAGCAGAGTGCACCTCCAGGTGTTTTTAAAGTTACCTCCTACTGTGCCTCTATACATCAAGTATTGCTTGCTCACATTTGCATTAATAATTCCAAAACCATGGTATATACAAAGTATCAGAAAATCGTATCTTGAAGCATACATGATGGCAAACACAATTGTATTGATATCTGACCTCTGCCAATAAATATTTGTTAGAACTGTAAGGTGACAACTTCATTTTTCAAAGGCTCAAGCCACACCCACTGGGAGTTAAAGGTACACACTCAAAAGAGCTGTAATGGAGGGAATGAGTTAAGAATGGTGGTAGGTGGAGGCCATATCCCCTTAAGACACAATGCTATTTATATAGGCCAATGCATGCTATGAGGTGTGGATTAGGGCTGCAACTAACCTAACTCACACAGTAACACTTTTCAGATTTCTTGCTAAATACCTAGCTGTACTGGCCATTACCTGATCCCAGATGAGTAGCAGGTTCATCCCGCCTCCAAATGGATCACCCTTCCCCAAATCATAAGGAGAGGAGAGGCAAGCAAGCAAAGCCTTATCATTTCTCTCCTCTTCCTTTCCAGCTACACGTGGTGCCTGAGCCTCTAACTGAGCACAGGTCTTCTGGGTCACAGTCAGGGTTTAATTCCATTATGACAACACAGATGGGCCATGCTGGAGAGGTTATCCTGCTGACCTTGCCTGAGGACATGTGGGGATGCTGCCAGATGAGCTGGAGACTTGCTGTAGATATAGATACATGGTCACACTGCTACTAACTCCAAGGACAAATGGTTTAGAAAACAGCTAAGTTCATTCAGCAGCTCTTCAGTTTACAAGAGCAATACCAGTCACTTATCAGGACAACATCAGAACCCTGTGCACACTTTCCTAGAGCTCAAGTAATAATCCTATTACTGGATGTAATTAAAGCAAAATTATCAGCTAAATAATATAGTGATTCTCCATTTGTTAGGCATAGCAAAACCAGGGGCCACTTTGCAACAGTTTTATTCAGTTCCATGGAAGTATTTTTTCTATAAGCTGAGTTCAAGACACAAACAGATGCATTCTTACCTAAAAGGACTAATTTTGAGATATTAACCATACCCTTACTTCTTGCTGTAACCATTACATCCACTCATTCATTTCCTGCACACCATTACATCAGTTAATGCAGAAGTAGGTGACTGTTGCTTTGTTATTCCACTAACAAGGAGCCCTAGTACTGCAGTGTTGCCCATATACTTAATGGCACACACAATTTTACCTTACACACATGAAATGTTTCAGAGGCAATCACTGGGTTTACTAGTTTAGTGTTCAAGTGATGCAAACATCCTATCTTGACCATATAATTAAAAACACAAATCTGGTAAACAAACTGCTCATAAAATGTTACCTGTAATATCTTGTCCTAGTGATGGTGTCACACCCTCCATCGTCACATGGTGTGCCAAGCTAAAGTCAATTACTCTGACCCTGTACAGCTGACTTGCTCAGTGAACTAACATACTATTCTCTGGCAAAAGTCCAAGGCTCTTTATCATAAGTGCTGTTGCTGGCTTCTGTAGAATACATCAAATGTGCTTTGGAGCAAGGGGTCAAAGTTATTCTTCTTTAAGAAGCTGTGGAGATCCTGTTCCAGCATCTCAAAAACAAGGCAAAGAGAGTACTTATATTGAAAATACTCATAGGCCCTGACAATGCAGTAGTGACATGCATTTTCTTATGGGCTGAATTTCCACATCTTTATGTCCACTATCTCACTGTTGTCTTGCTTCCTTTATTTGACTACTTCCCCAAAAGTCCCCTGACCAAGAAGATATTAACACTTTATACATAACAGTCACACAGCTTTACCTCAAATTAAAGTGTAGCTCTTCTTATGGAGGCAACCACAATTCCTGTATACAATGTGTGCTATGAGGTGTAGATTAGGGCTGCAACTACCCTAACTCATACAGTAACACTTTCCAAATTTCTGTCCAAAATTGCAGCAATAACAGTAGGTACTGTAGCAGTTCTGGCACTGTACTAAATCACTTGTGGAAGACGCTCAACTATTGGCATGGTGCTGTTGCTGTCAACCTCCTCTAACTTGTTCTTATGATGTCATTTTGGTAAGTAGCCCACAATAACATTGCTGCAACTCCTGACATGCAGGAGAGTCTCACCTATGTGGCCGTTTTGTTTTTATTCTGACTAAAGACGTTAATAAAATCTCTGTGCCATGTCATATCCAAATTGGATACTGGCTCCAATTTCATCTTTTATGATGGTATCAAAGGTGGTGCAGCGGTAGCGTTGTTGCCTCACAGCAAGAGGCTCTCTCCCGTTCGATTCTCGGCTGGAGTGTGGGGAGTGCCTTCTGTGTGGAGTCTGCATGTCCTCCCCGCGGTTGGGTGGGCATTCGAAAGACATGCGTAAATAGGCGTGCCTTCATTGAAGGTTGGACGTCGAACTGGCACCTCGGCGTTCGTGAAAATCTACTGCCAATCATTAGCAGACCGGAGTTCCACTGTGGCGACCCCTAACTGGGAAAAGCCGAAAGACAAACAACAACAACATGATGGTATCAAAGGCATCAGACTGAAAGGGATGATGACAGGATGCTTGCTCTTTCAAGACTTCTTCTAAACAAGCAAGAGACAGTTAAAACTTCAGATCTACACAAATATAATATGGTAAACAGTCCATTCAGTGTCAGTGACACCACAAACACAGAGTCAGAAAAATCTGTCTTACACATAACTAGAAAAGTTTAGTGTCCTAGGCAATGTCCCCAACTTGCCACTGCACTCACCCTATCACATTCAAGTTGAGGAACAAACAACAATAAAATAACATAACATAAAAGCTCCTCAAACTCAAGATAAGAAGAAAGAAACATCTCCTCAGCATCAAAGAGGCACTGTCTCCAGGCATAACATCCACTTGTTGAAATGTTACAATGTGCACACTGTAACTTGTAGTTTTGCTACAGCATAATGAAGAGTTATTAACCTCCATGTTAACATTTCTAGCACTCTGTATTGTCACTTGATTACAGTTGCTTAAATGATTACTAAAAATGCATTCTTGTTAAGGGAGCAATCACACCACTTCCAAAGTATTGACTGAATCTTCTAACAACTTGTACCCATGGCAACCAGTCCCTCTTTGCCCTGTCATTGTTATAAGTTTGGTGACAGAGTGCTGTATGACAAGGCAAACTTATTGGACTCAACAGACTTCTCTGACTTCCCCCATAATGCTCACTGCATTCCAAGTCATACATTTCATGCATTTTATGAGCAGTGACAGTCTAATACAGGATTTAGAAATTACAGTTGTGTAAGTAAACTTACAGTAACAGTAGACTTTGAATGATCACTGCTGTCCTAACAAGGATATTAACAGCTGGCCAACTTCAAAAGCTTCAGGGTAACTTCCACATGCTCAAACTGTTAGGCAGCTCAAACTGAACTGACTAAAAAAGACAGATTTGTGTCCCAAGCCCTTCAGAGATTCATCCTAACTGAGAGAATGAGGCTGAGTCCTGACAGGGCATAGCTATGAGTAAAAAAAAATACACCTATATATAACTACAAAAATCGGCTTGAATATGAGACAGCTCAAGAAGAGATGTTTAAAAAAATAATAGAAATAGAGGACAGAGAACACAAGGAAAATCTGAGATTTCTGCTGTACCAGACATGCTGGAAGGAACAGACTGTATTAATTTTATGAAAGCACAAATAAGCAACTGGACTGGTATTCCACAGCAGGAACTGTTAACCAAAAGGGCACATCATGTGTATGCTCCATACCTGCCCAAAAAGAAAGCATCCTGGACCTTTAATAGTGAAGATGCAATCATAACAACAGGAGGAGTTGATTCAGACAAAACTGTGGTAGAAGGACAAATTGCTAAAAGTGGGAGACAGTAGAGTGTTAGTGGAAAAAGTTACTCATTGTACACCAGGCAGAAGAGGAGTGAACTTATTTCAATAATCAGAGAATGTTGAGTAGCAGGTATGAGATTCAAACTGCTGTATCCAGCTATCTTCAGAGTATTTTTTTCAGGAGGGACAAATCATTTTTTGATATAGAAAATGGCTAAGGAGGAAATACAAGCGTATGTCTAACAACAAAAAGTGAGCTGTGAAACAAAAGGAGATTCTACTTCTTGTTCTTCTGGTAATAAAGACCACAGAGAGACTGTGCCAGTGAAACCTTTTCCAGTGTTTCAACAGAAGATGCACGAGAGACTGAAAAATGCACAAGAGTTGACTAGAAGAACTGAGAATACATTGGAAAGAAAGCAGGGACTGGATCTGGGAGATGGAGATAAACAGGAATAAAACTGGCAACGTGGGATTATAAAATATTAATTATATTTGTGAAACATGAAAAAACAGTAAAACCTGAAAATATTGGATTTTTTTGAGTGTATTACACGTGTAGGGGACTCTAAAGCATATGCCCTACTTCATGTCAGTAATGTTTGGAGGAATACTTAAGAGAGGGGAAATGGAAGGAAAGTTTAACTTTTTAAGAAGTGCAGGCACCACAACGTAAAAAAAAGAGGAAAAGTTTGTTCAAAAGAGTATTATACAAGGAATAATGTATGTGCTTTTTCTCATTCTTACATAGAAGAATGACTGGATTAAGGCTCTTGGCTTTATCTAGTAACACGTTTTAAGAGAAAGCAAATAAATAAAAAAGAACAGTGAATATAATAAAGCTCTTCTCTAGCAAATAAATAAATAAATAAATGCACAAGCAACCCTTTGTCAAGTTCTCATGTCTCCATGGGAACAATCTGATAAAGAGCAATAAAACACAATACTTCTTTCTTTCAATGGCAAGGAGATAATGTTTTCTGAAAGCATTCAAATGTTTTCTCATTCTGGCAGAGCAATAAAAATGAGACAAAACCAGACAGCACTTAGAAGTACCGGCTGTACCACATGTCTTAGCATAGATAAACATCCTTTTAGATTAACCCAAGTCTAAGTGTGGCTGTCAGTTTGGGACAACTGTTCCTATTAGGAAGGTAAAACTTCAGTATTTGAAGATGTACACAGTTTTGTGTGTTAATATTAAATTAATAGATTTTTGGAGTGCATTTTTTTGTTTGAGGGCTTTCAGTAAAATAAAAAAGTTCTGTAAGATGTGATACGACAAGAAAAAACTGGATAAAAGGTCAATCTGCCAAACATTAGTGTGTGCATGCAACACATGAGCTGGAACTAGATACTTAAACATCTGTTACAAATAAAAGGTGGGGATAATAATTTTTTAACATAATGAGCCTTTCAATATGACCTTTAAATGTTAATGGTCTCACAGATATATACAAAAAAGAAAGAGTAGTGAACTATACTAAAAATGTACAGTGCAATTAGCTATGCTACAGGAGCACATTTGGAAAGAAAGGAACATGTGAATTTGACAAAGAAAGGTTTTCAGGATGGTTATTCAGCAGAATACCTGGGACAAAAGAAAAGAGGAGTACTTATATTAATTGCACGAGGAGTTCCAAATAATGATAGATGAGGATAAAAAGGATAATAATGGTAGATGTGTAGCACTAAAGGGCTACTGGTAAGGGAGGAGGATTACACTGGCATGTACTTAGATTCCACCTAAAACAGCTATAATAAATCTTAAGAAAATTCCGGGAGAAATTATCAGATCTGATGTTATCAATTTTCATTCATTCCTCAACAACTGGGTTTGGCTCTATGATTTGGATGTGACTCAGCCACTTTTAACAGCTTGTAGTAACTGGAAACCCTCAAGCTCCTCCCTTATCCATAATGTTCTAGTCACCTACCATACTTCAGATCTCATTTGCCACCTTTGCGTACTGACGTGGTTACTGTGAGCTGTTGAGCTATAGCGTTTTCTGGTTGGATAAGTAAAAAATTAATTATTCCTTTTCACTATCTTTATCCTTTTTTTATTATATACATTTATTTCTAGCGATATCCTACACTTTACTTAGTTCAATTTAAGTTACCGTCGTTGGTATTTTTTCTCTACTTTACCTTTAACCTTGTGGTTTCTTTAATGTTGGCAATTTTTTCTACTTTTTTCCTTTCTTTCAAAAAAAAAAACTTCTTAGTACTATACTGCTTTCTTTTAAAATGCCTGAAAAACTTTCTGGTTTGAAAAAATGCAAAGAGTGTGGGCATAAGATCTCCCTGTCTGATGCTCATGACTCTTGCTTTTATTGCCTGGCCACGGCACACGTAAAGGTGTTGTGTGACATCTGCAAAGCCTTTAATCTGCAGGCATTAGTTGATCAAAAAAAAAGAAGTTATGTACTCACCATATCATTCCATCTGAGTTGATGCTCTTTATTTGTCTTCAACTTGTGGGTTCCCAGATCTGGCACAGATCCAACTCGGCTGCATATCCAGCATCTGATCCAAGCACCAAGCTACTCCCCTACCCATAATGCCCCTGTCTCCTTACTCCCTTCAGATTGAGTTTGCTGCCTAACTTAGCATCCCAACCTGACCCCCGCCCCCCCAAAAAAAAACTTATCCCATGACAAAAATATCCATAAGCAAGAAAAGAAGAACAAGATGCACCCCGAGTTGGAAACTCCTGGTGTTCTAGCTGGTGTGATTCTCAAACAATTTGGAAACATATTGCTGATTTATAAGTATATTTCTTGGCATTTTAATCTTTCAGAGTTCTGCATTGTCTTAATTTTGCCTGACTGAATTGTTTTATATATTTTCTGGCATTTTTTTCTGTTTCTCATCTGTCTGGAAACTGTTTTCCCCTCCCCCACCCTATTCTTGTGATGTTGTTATAGTTGATGGCTTTGCAGTTGCCCGCCCCTACTGTAAAGTTGATCTGGGACACCCTTCCCAGTCTGGTGTTCACTCTGCTTAATACAGAGAGAACATTTGAGAAGGCCAACCCACTTAGGTTCTTAACCTCTGCTTCTCCTTCCTCTCTCCTTGCACTTTACTTAAAAAAAATAATAAATTGCACTTTAGTTTGCTTTTGCCACTTCTTAAAAGCACTCAATTGTATTTATTCTGCTGCATTTATTACTGCTTGGTAGTAGCCTAATTAAATTGTAACTGGTATTCTAAGCCTTTCGGTTTAAGCACTTGGGCTTCAGACCAGTTGTTTTACATTAAGAAGGTTTGTGGTCTGCACTGTTGTGGCAGGACAGGTAGCTTACATCCTTCTAAATTGGGAATTGCTGATTGAAGACTCAGTGTCTGCTACTCTAAAAGTGTACTAGTTCTGGTTTAAGCACTTGGGCTTCAGGCCAGTTATTTTACATTAAGAAGGTTTGTTGTCTGCACTCTTGTGAGAGGAGAGGTTAGATTCTGCCTTTCTGAGCTGGGAATTTCTGGTTAAAGGATTATTGTACCTGCTTATTTGAACTGTTTCTTTCTGAAATTGGTGTTCCTTGTTTGCTGTAGCATAGACTAGATTCAGTCATGCTGAATCTAGCTTTGTTTGTATAACTTGAGCAATAATCCAGGCCATCTTTTTTGGAGAAGGTTCCCCTGCACCCTAGTGGCAGGAGTGTGCAGTTAGAACTTGCCTGATTGAAGACTGCTGGATCAGGGCTCAGTTTTGAGCTTTTTACTGGTTAATTGGGTAATTTGTTTACAGCAATTTGCTCATTTTCTATTGTTTTATATATATATATATATATATATATATATATATATATATATATATATATATATAAATGCACTTTATTCATCTGCTTTTACTGTATTTGTGTTTCTTCCTACTTTATTGCATTTATTCTGCTGCATTTATTACTGCTTGTTAGTAGCCTGATTAAATTGTAACTGTTATTCTAAGCCTTTGGTTGAAGCACTTGGGCTTCAGACCAGTTGTTTTACATTAAGAAGGTTTGTGGTCTGCACTGTTGTAGCAGGACAGGTAGCTTACATCCTTCTAAGTTGGGAGTTGCTGACTGAAGGCTTAGTGTCTGTTATTCTAAGAGTGTATTAGTTCTGGTTTAAGCACTCGGGCTTCGGGCCAGTTATTTTACATTAAGAAGGTGTGGTCTGCACTCTTGTGGGAGGAGAGAGTAGATTCTGCCCTTCTGAGCTGGGAATTTCTGGTTAAAGGCTTATTGTGCCTGTTTATTTGAATTGATTCTTTTTGAAATTGGTACGCCTTGTTTGCTGTAGCATAGACAAAATTCAGAACTGCTGAATCTAGCTTTGTTTGTATAACTTGAGCACTAATCCAGACCATCTTTTTTTGGAGAAGGTTCCCCTGCACCCTACTGGCAGGAGTGTGCAGTTAGAACTTGTCTAATTGAAGACTCCTGGAACTGGCCTCAGTTTTTAGCTTTTTATTGGTTAATTTGTTTAAATCAGTCTGTTCATTTGCTACTGTTATATTAAAAAAATACACTTTATGCATTGCCGCTTAGCTAGGGTTAAACTACTCCTGGCGCCATAAAGTCTGCTGTTCAAATTTTCCCTTAGAACTAGCCAGTTTTTTAGTGTTAGCACTCAAATCTGTTTCTTTGAGCTCAGCACTTGTTCAGAACTCATTGTAAGCACTAAATAAGCTACAAATTACTTCAGCACTCAACTTTTCTCACTTGTCTAGAGAAAAAACATTTTTAGTACTTAAGCACCTATCCAGGCATGTCTAAGGATCAGCTCCCTGTGTTTTCTCCTGTCTACCTGATGAATCTGGGCATCTTGGGGCAATGCAGCAATTGTCTCAGGTACACAGACAACCCTCTTCTCCTATCACCCAACACTACAACCTGTGAGAGATGAACTTATATAGCCAAACTGGAAGCAAAGCTCTGTTCACCCAAGACTGGACTAAGCAGTCAAGAGGAGAAGGTAAACAAATGCACCACACCACACTCATCACATAGTCCCTCAACACCTACACCACCAAAACACACACATAGCAACACAAAATACACATTCACGGAGGCTCTCAATAAAAATCTGCTCAAGCAACAGAGACCTCCAAAGCAGAAACACATGCAACCTCCACCCCCCAACACAACCCAAATGACACACAGCTCACAAATTCAGTGTTCCACTCAACCACAGCTCATAAAGCATAACAACGTACCCAACACTCTAGTCATAGGTGACTATAGTCAGGCATATTGATGTTCCATTCACCAGGCTAAACAAGGAGAAAGTTACTGTCAGCTGCCTGTCGGGTACCAGGATCTGCCACATAACACATGCAGACAGGTCACTCCACAACAAGTACAAATATGACTCTGTCATTGTCGTTGTTGGTGTGAATGACCAGAGACATACCTCCCTGGACTACATGAAGAGACATGGAGGTGCTCTTCGATCTTGTAACCCAGGCAGGTATGACCCTAGCCCTGAGTAGCATCCTGCCATCACCTAGAATGATACCACAGTACAAGGACAAAATGACTGACTTCAACAATTGGCTAAGCTTCTGGTGTCACTCTAAGGGGATCCAGTATCTGTCTGCCTGGGATGACATGATCGACAGACTACAATGCTTTGCCAGAGATGGCCTGCACCTGTCGCCCTTGGGATTCCGGATACTGGCTAAGGCTCTTGCCACCCCAATAGTGGCTTTTTAGGCAAGGTTCAAATGACAAATTCACCACCGTAACAGGTACAAGCAAGCAAAATTTGAGGGTAATGCTACTCAATGCTAGAAGTTTAAACCTCAAAATGCATTCACTCGAGGCACTCCTTAAAATGGAGAACATCGACATCTGTGCAGTGACAGAGACCTGGTTCAAGGCTCCAGAGAGCACCCCTGCATTACCAGGCTATAATTCATACCACACCTTTCGGCCACCTAACTTGGACCAAAACACTAAAGGTGGAGGCATGTCCACATTCATTAAGGATATCCACACCTCCAGGCTAGTTGCTCAGCATAATGTATCCGAGATTATCCAAGTGCAACTAACTCTGGGCAAGACCACAATCCAAATTGTAACTTGCTACAGATCCCCCACCATGCCCCAGGATTCCCACTCCTCATTTCTTTATGCACTGGAAAATATTAGGGTACAACCCAACACCCTAATAATGGGCGATTTCAACTACCCCATTAACTGGGAAAACTACTTATGTACCAACTCTTTTGCTCAACGTTTTCTGGAATTCATAAATTCCAACGTCTTGGATCAACGTATCCACACCCCCACCAGGGGCAGCAATATCCTAGACCTGGTCATTACCAACATGGACGACCAGTGTTCCACACCAGAGGTCAATTCCTCGTTGGTCAGATCCGACCATAAGCTAATCAGCCTAGACATTCACATCCCGCCCCCACCCCCCATTAGGGAAACCACCATAAAAAAATTCTCCAAAGCCAATTTCACGCTTCTTAAGACAGAAGTGGCAAACTTCACGACACCCATGCAGATGGACAATAGAGGTACGACTGCTGATTCCTACACAAATGCACTTTATAAGCACTTACATGAGTGCATGGATTGGGCTATCCCTAACAGAACCAAGATGCTATCCTCCAAAAAAAGGAAGCCAATCTGATGGTCCCCTGCCATAAACAAACTATACAACTGAAGAAAGAAACTGTTGCAAAAAAGAGTAAAATCCCATGACTGGAAGAACTCCCTGGTCAGCCTCAGTAAGAAGCTGAGATCCCTCATAAAATCCTCCAAATCTAGTTATGAAAACAAAATTGCCACTGATTCTAAAGACAACCACAAAGCATTCTGTAGCTATGTCAAGAATCTCAATGGCAACACTCAGATCTGCTCTGAGTTACAGCACAATGGCACTAAATATACAGAACCAACTGATATTGCCAACATCCTGGCAGACAGGTTGAGTGCTAACTTTACCCCCCCCCTCACCCCCTAAAGGGTCCATCTCTATACCGGAAGAATGCAAAGTTCCTATAATCATGGCTGCACAGGTAAAAACCACACTCTCCAAAGCCAAGAACACAGCATCCATGGGACCTGACAACATACCAGGCTGCGTTCTACATTAACTACAGAAGGAAATGGCACCCCACCTAAGCACCATGTTCAATCATAGCCTCACCTCAGGCTTTGTGCCCACTGAATGGTGCACAGTGATGGTTATCCCACTCCATAAAGGGGGAGCCACCACACACCCCAGGAACTTCCACCCCATTAGCCTAACTAGCCTAGTCTGCAAGACCATGGAACGTGTCATCATGGAACTTATAAACAAAGACATTGGTAGTCTCCAAACTCTGGACCCCACCCAGATCGGGTTTGTAAAAGGCAGATCATGTCTCCTAAACCTGACTGACTTCTTTGAAGCAGTCACCAAAGCCATAGACGCTGGTAAGGTGGTTCACACATCCTATCTAGATCTTTCCAAGGCTTTTGACACCATCCCCTACTCTGGAATTATAGATAAACTCACTAAACTAGGTATAAATCCCTATGTCACAAGATGGGTTGCCAACTGGCTCACTGACAGAACCCACACTGTGAAAGTAGCACACTCCAAATCTGACTTCAGACCAGTGACAAGTGGAGTACCACAGGGTTCAGTCCTGGGTCCTCTCCTGTTTGGTATCTACTTTTCTGAAGTACAGGCTAACACAGAAGGTCTTTGGCTAACAAAGTTTGCAGATAACTGCAAACTAGGAGCCATAAATTAAACTCCTAACGATATGGGCATCCTACAAAAGGGCTGAAACAGATGCCTGGTGTCAGATCCATGGCCTCAAGCTCAATGCCAAAAAGTGCATTGTCATCCCCTTTGGTAAAAACTCTGTACCCATGAGCTACCACATAGGTGATAGTCTACTTATCACCAAAAGTGTGATAAGAGACCTTGGGACACAGGTGGACAGTAGTCTCTCCTTTGATAATCACATCGCCACAGCAGTCAAGAAATCCTTCTACGTGGCACACCTCATCACAAAGGGTTTCTCATCAAGGAAAAAAGAGGTCATTGTTCCCCTCTACTCGTCACTCATTAGACCCATTATAGAGTACAATGCCCCTTTTAGTATGTACCTCACAAGACATCTACAACAACTGGAAAGGCCGCAGAAATACCTCAAAGAGGATTACTGGCAACAGATGCCCTACACAGACCGTCTCAAAAAACTCCAGCTTTACTCCATCGCATATCGCCTACTCAGAGGCAATCTCTGCCTAACTTACAAAGCTATGTCAAACCCAGAGCTGTTGGACATGCTCCACTTAAAGAAATCCCAATCCCTCCGAGTTACATGCTCTACGGTCCTAAACCTTGTCACCACAATAAACAGAACATGCTGGAGGGATAGAATCCTATCCCAGAGACTTCCCATACTCTGGAACAAACTACCTACCTATCTATATCAAACAAAGCTCCTCATTAGCACTCTTCAAGAAAAATCTTGATGATTTGATGGGAAATAGGAAATTCACCCCAGGGATCACCTCTGTGGCTCTGCTTGACAGGGGCACAGGAAAATAATTTTCTTGGGTGGCGAAAGCCAGGATACCTTTTTGGCTAGGCTTGTATAGGCCCTAGGGCCAATAGCCTAGTACCTACCTATGAATCTATGAACCTGTGGTGACCATATCCTCTACCAGCCAGACCACCACACAGTCTGTGCAAGGCAGGGGGAAGGAGGGAGGGATGGTTGAAGACAAATGAAGAGCAACAATTCAGATGGAACATTATAGTGAGTACATAACTCCTTTATCTGAAGTTGTCTTCATTTGGTCTTCAACCTGTGGGACAGAGCCCCCAGCTACTAAACACCTGGGAGGCCCTCATGGAATCATATTCTGGAGCATGGCGGAGTCAAAGGATTCCCTGTTCTTGGATACAATATCCAGCTTATAATGCGAGATGAAAGTATGTGAAGCCCAAATGGCTGCAGAGCAAATATCGTCTAAAGATACTTTGGGCAAAAAGGCCGCTGAGGTAGCAATAAATCAAGTGGAATGCACCTTCAGATGAACTGGCGGGGATAACCCACTAGCTGAATATGCCAGGGTAATACACTGGGAAATCCAAAGGGCAACAGTGACCTTCGACACTGGTTTTCCTTAGAAAAGCTTAGAATAAGAAATAAAGAGTTGGTCAGACTTGCGAAAGGATTTAGACCTGTGAAGGTAAAAACTTAACTGTCTATGCACATCTAGCAAATGCGATTTGTACTCTCCCTTATTTTGAAAGTTTGGGAAGAAAACCGGGAGATTAATCATCAGATTAGTATTTGACTCTGAAGCTACTTTAGGAAGAAAGGGTCTATATCACCACATCAAATGGTTGTAAGTTCAAATGCCCTTTGTTCGAACCGAAAAGTCCAAAAGCCCTAAACCGCGAAGTTACAGAACATAGATTTTTTTTCCCAGGGAAAACAATCGGTGGGCCATCTTCAGGGTTTTGCTAATTCCTCCACTGTAGAGCAATCTCAGAGTTGGTATATTTCAGTAGGGGAGGTGTGGGGGGCACAGCTCCCCACATTGGGGGGGGGGGGGTTGAACCCCCCCCCCACTTTAGTTTGTTTTAAAGTTGTGATTTTTTTTTTTCACGGAGCAGCAATTTTTTTTCCCCCCTGGGAAAAAAATTGCTGTTCCGTGAGTTCGTTGTTTAGGTTTTTGGACTTTTAGGTTCAAACAAAGGGCATTCAAACTTATCACCATTCGATGTGGTGATATAGACCCAGGAAGAAAGGATGGATTAGTATGCACACCTTGTCCTTATCAAGTATCAAATAAGGAGGCTTGATCGACAATGCTTGAAGCTCCGAAACCCTTCTGGCAGATGTAATAGCAACCAAGAAAGCTATCTTGCAGGACAGAAATTGTAAGTCCACCGAGGCTGCAGACTGAAAGTGGGGGGGGGGGGTGAGACCAGAGCTTGCAGAACTAATGTAAGATCCCAAGGAGGCACTGGGTCTTTAACTGGTGACCGAAGTAGAAAGATGCCTTTCAAAACAGCTTTACAAATCTTAGAAGAGGCTAGGGAAGCCATGCTGTCGCCTACATGAAAGTTAGATATAGATGCCAGTTGGACCTTGACCATAGAACTGGCACCTTGCTGAAAGATACTTGGTAAAACTTCTAAAACCACTAAAACCTCTAAAACTGCTGGAACCGGGGCAGTGAAGGGGTCTAGGTCATGCTGTGAAGCCCAGATAGAGGAATGCTTCCACTTGCTGGAATAAACCTTCCTGGTAGAAGACTTATGAGCCTCAATTAGAATCCTTTTGACCTGAGTCTGATCTAACATTCATGGTGGACCCACAAGATGAGACCACAGAGAGGGGAAGCAGACTTAGTGAGGCCAGAATGGGGCAATGAGGATGCCTAAGCTCCCCAGCCTGCTAGCTTTCTGAAGAAATTTCGGTATTAGGGGCAGAGGAGGAGGAGATGACCGGGGGCCAAGCATTAATCAGAGTGTCTCTGAGGGCTCCCCCCAGTGGGGGGTTCAGAGTGAAAAACTCGCTGCACTTCATGTTGGAAGGAGGAAGAGATTGCAGCAAGACTGACCCCATTTGAGAATGATCTGTTACGCTACCGAATGATTCTGAGACCACTCGTAAGGCATCAGAATAGACCTGCTGAGCCTGTCTGCTAGAATGTTGGACCTCCCCAGAATGTGCATTGCCACCAGAAAATGGCTGGTGGAGATCACCCACTCCCACACTTTCATGGCTTCATGACACAGGGGATAGGCCTGGTTCCCCCCTGTTTGTTGATGTACCAGACCACAGACATATTGCCCATCTGGATCCCAATAGTCCCTAGGGGAAGATGGGCATGGAGATTCTGCAGTGCTAGAAGCACTGCCCTCATATGCAGTTAAGTCTCATAGGGGCAGCACGTGCCTTGGACTGTCCTTCCCAAACAGAGCCCCCCCACCACCCTAGTAGGGAAGCATCAGCAGTAACCGTGGCCGAGGGGGAAGACGGAAGAAAGGAATGACCCTGGAGGAGGTCCGGGGAATGAATCCACCACAGAAGAGAGTCCCTGCACACCTGAGAGACTCAAGTAGGGTAAGACAAAGAAAGATCTAACATGGAGCTGGGTGAATCTGAACTCGTTGGATCCAACCTACTCAAAGCCATGCCTGGTGTCAAGGTACAAGGTACCATCAGCACAGACCCCTCAACCCTGAGTGTCCTCGGATCTGAGGGCTCCCAAACCGGGGGTCATATAGGAGAAGCAGTAATTGGGATGGAAGCAGACTGCATGTCCCCTGCCCCAGAGGGAGAGGGGCAGGCAAGACTCCCATTTGTATCTGGGTGTGAATAAATTTCCGCATCATCCTGTCCACCTCCGCTTTGGAGGAACTATGGGTGGATCTGGATGAACAGGCCACCGAATCTGGCCTAGAGGGGTGGTGGGGAGAGACCTGGGTTGGCAACCAGGTCTGAAGCTCCACTGGCTCTGGGGAAAACCGAGTGGAACACAGCCGGGGAGACACCATCCTTGGAGCTGAGCGGACCTTAGCTGGACAACCTGCGGAGGAAGACCAATCAGGGGACTGCTTCCTAGGCTTGTCCCCATCCCCAGACCTCTTGGCTGGAGGTTGAGTCCTAGAGGCCAGGGCGGAGATGGAAGAGATAGCCAGGGTTGAATAGGCCCTAGACCTGGTGGTAGGAGGGGTAAGAAGGCCTCATAGGATTAATTTGTTTCTCCTGTCTATCAATGCACAGGGATTAAACCCCACACAGATGGAGCAGGAGGTCTCTAAATGAGTGGCACCAAGGCATCCCACACACAGAGTGTGGCCATCGGCTGGGAAGAGCTTATGACCACACTCCGGACATTCGTGGAATCCTGGTTTTGGGGTTCCAGACATGGTAGACAGCGCTGAGAGGCCCAATAATACATACACACAGATACACAAACATGGTCAATAGAAAGGGAAGCTGATGCTAACGCGAGAGATGTGTAAGTAGGAAGGACAAAAAGGAGGAACTTTAAGAAGAGAAAGGATATGAAAATTTGAGAAAATACAACGCTTACCCTAACAGCAACTCAGAGCAACAGTTCACAATGCAGACATGAAGCATGGCAAATCAGAACTGAAGGGAGGAAGGAGACAGGGGCATTATGGGTAGGGGAGGAGTTTAGAGCTCAGATCAGATGCTGGATATGCAGCCGAGTCGGATTTGTGCTGGATCTGGGAATCGACAGGTTGAAGACCAAATGAAGACAACAACTTCAGATATAAACTTATCTTGAAAAGTCTTTTGCCTATGACCTTCTTGGAATCATTATCTGGAGCTCAAACCTACAAATCAGAAAACAAAAGGAGCACAGAAAGCTGCCATCAGACCCTTCTGGATCCTCCATTCTGTCTTCGGATCCTACCACAGAGCCATCTCGTAAAGTATCGAAACAGTCGGATCCAAAGACTAAATCTTTGAATCTGTCTGCTTCAGATGCCCTATCTGTTTCATCAGATCCAATACCTCTGGATCTGAAACCACTCCCTCGACCCAGTATGTATCCTCTCTGAACCATGTTCCTTCTAGGCTACTATCACCTTTTCTAGAGAGACACCGCCATTCTAGGTCTCCTTCAGTATCCTCTTCTTCTCATTCTTCCAGGAGCCTGACATAAGTGGATGTCGATAAAATGATGAGGAAGTTTCTCTTGCCACTGATTCAGATGGGAGCTCTCCTGGCTCCTACCCCTTCTGGTCTGGAGACCTTTACCAGTGCTACTCCACCCATCTTTGTTCCTTTTCCGATTCGACCCTTGGCTTTGGAACCCTTGGATCCAAGTCTTCCATACAGTCAGTATTGGATCCAAAGATTGTTGTATCTTCATCTCAGATACATTCTCTGAGTGCACCGGCTCCAAGTGTCTTGCAGCCAGATGACACTCAGAGCCATAGCGTCATCAGATCCAAGGTGTTAAAGCCGACACTGAACTTGTCAGAGCTGTCTCTGCCCCTCTGAGCCTCTGCACTGGACAGCTTGGCTCTGACCTCTGACTTGAGTGGGCTGCCTTCTGGTCATAGGGAACCCACGGTCTGCAAGCATGTCTTCTCAGCTCCATTGGCCTTCTTCGCTACAGAGTGTTTTGCCTTTCAGGTTGTGGAGAGAGTGCTCTCTGCATCTACACGATAAACTATTCCACCACCACGCCGGATCTTATTTCTGAATCCCATATGTCTTTGTGCCTTCAGCCTCAGCGCTCTACTCCACAGGGACAGCCAGCCCAAAGTCTCCAGGCTGTCCAGCAGGGCATATTTATATCTTCTGATACTGCTCCAGAATATCCCATTGCAGAAGTCCCTAGGAAGAGAAAGTGCAAGGGAGGGACTTAGACTCTGCTCAAGAGTCAGTCACAGAAAATACCAATTTTGATGAGAGGGAAGGGTCCCCAAGATCACCACCTGATGACTTCTCCTTTGGAGATATCTAAAAGATCCTCAAGCAAAGGGGTGGTTGGTCTACCGATAATCATTCCCAACTGAAACCAGCATTCCTGGAAGCTTTTAGGTCTGGCCCATCTACCTCCTGGGTGACTCCACCCACTGTTAGGCTCCTTGATTTGATCTCTAGGTGGGTGTGGAAGGAATCTGACCTTATTGAGGTGATCCCCGAGACAGGATCCTGGCAACACCAAAAGGAAGAGAATTTTGGAGCAAAGGAGTAAAAGTAGATCCCATAGTCATAGCGGCAGCCACAGAGAAGGAACTCGCAGAAAAGTGAGTCCAGGGTATTGGAGAGATATGTGATGCATGTTTATGCTTCAGCAACCTTTGCAATCAGGTCATTGAATTATCTGGAACATTTTACTAGCCTTTAGAGGGACTTTATTAAAGAACTTTCCAAATCCCTCCCTGGAACCATTACTTCTGAGGCACAGAGCTCTGTTGTCTCATGGTTGGCTACCCTACAATCCATCTTAAATTTGTCCATGAGGCTCATTTCACATGCAGCTGAAGGTACCTCAAGAACGGCGGGTTCAGGCATTTCCATTAGGAAACATGCCTGGATACACCTGTGTGATTTCACGGAGCCCTTCAAGTCCTTCTTTGTCAATGCTCCTTTTGACAGAAGTTCTTTGTTGGTCCTAAAGTGAAAGTTGGCAAGACGCTGTCTGCAGTGGCCATATGTTTTTTGACTCTTCAAACAACCTTTACTAGGAATCAATGGGGAGGTCGAAAAATGTGATTCAGAAAGTCCCAGGGTCCTTTCTATGATCCACATGGAGATAGTTTCCCCATGGGCAGAGGGGGAACTCCAACAGAAGAAACCACACATGTGGCAGAGGAGACCCACAGAACCAGCAGTCCAGAGATGCCTTCTCTGACAGATCCTACCAGCGCTCCTGAAAGGAGGCCAGACTGTCCAACTCTGGAGGCAGTTGGGGGTTGTCTATCCCTGCACCAGACAGCCTGGCTAGACATTAATGATACATGGGTCCAAAGGATAATTTATATTAGTTATACAATACCTTTTCCCTGTGCCCCCAACAATAAAAGAAAAATCCCTGATGTTCCACCCAGTCAGAGGAAAGCAGCAGCTCTAGAAATAAAAAGTTGCTAGAAGAAAAGAGTCATCCAAGAGGTGCCCCCCCAGACCAGACAGATTGCAGAACTTACTGAAGATTCTTTTTAGTGCAAAAGAAAATGGCACTGGAGACCAATTTTGGATCTCAGAAATCTGAACAAATCAGTTCAATATACAAAGTTCTGGATGGTCATGGTTCAGTCTATTTTGCCCTTCCTGCACAAGTACAACTGGATGTGCTCTATAGATCTTCAGGATACATAGTATCACAATCCAGGAGATACTTACTGTTCCAGCTGGCAGCCAGTCATTATCAATTCAGATCCCTGCCCTTTTGCCTCACCATAGCCCTCAGGGTGTTGACCAAATGTATGGCAGTAGTAGCAACTCACTTGAGACTGCAGGGATTCCAAGTGTTTCCATACTTATAAAGGCAAGAGAGTATGTACTCCACTTTGTTCTCATCAAGGAATTACCATCAATCACAACAAATCTCAGCTAGAACTATCTCAGACATTAGAGGTCATAGGGGCCTTGTTCAATATGGTATCAGTCACAGTTTCCCTGGCTTGAAACTCTGGCTTGAAAGGCAGCAGATGTGGACAGGGATCTTGTGGAATGAGCCTTAATCTTGAACGGTAGAGTATTTCCATTGGAGGAGTAAATGAAGGAAATACAGCTTGAAATCCAATTAGACAGGGTCGCTTTAGAGACTGGCTGACCTATTCTAGACTCAGAAAAGGACACAAACAATTAATCTGACTTTCTAAGTTCCTTAGTCCTGTGAAGGTAGAACCGTAACTGCCTGTAAACATCAAGTTGATGAAATTTGTATTCTGCCGTGTTGGAATGATTAGGGAAAAATACAGGCAGTTCTATAGTTTGGTTCAAATTAGTCTGAAAGCAAAGTTTAGGGATAAAGGAAGGATTTGTATGAAGGGAAACTGTCTTTGCGGAAAATCAAATAAGGAGGCTAGATTGACAGTGCTTGTAACTCTAACACCCGTCTAGCCGATGTGATAGCTACTAGAAACAAAATCTTCCAAAACAGAAACTTCAACTGACATGAAAATGTGGGCTCAAAAGGTGGGGAAGTTAGTCTGGACAGAGTGAAATTCAGATCCCATGGAGGTGCACATTCCTGAAAGGGAGGTTTCAGCAAAGTAGCGCCTTTAAGGAAGGTTTTATATAATCTGTGGGACATCAGATTAGGTTCATGTTGTCCCAAATGAAAGTTAGATATTACTGCCAATTGGACCTTAATTGTGGCAGCAGCTGATCACTGATGGAAAAGTTCAGACAAAAATTCTAACACCACTGGGATGGATGCTGTGTAAGGATCTAGATTTCTTTCTTTAGCCCAGACAGAAAACCTTCTCCATTTGCTAATGTACAACTTCCTAGTGGAAGGTTTATGCGAAGATGTGAGGATGTGGGTCACAGCAGGTGAAAGATCATGAAGCCTGACTAGGGATGGAAGTGGAGTAGCCACGCTGTCAAGTTGAGGGTGTGGAGGTAGGGGTGAAGGGAGCCTGACATGCATGTCAAGAGGTCTGGCACTAGGTCCAGAGTCCATGGATTGTCTAGTAGATGAGGCCCGAGAAAGGGGAACGAAATCTGGTGAGGCCAGTAAGGAGTGAGGAGAATCATTTTGCTTCCCAATAACTTTGCTTTCTGTATCACTTTGGCTATGAGCAGAAAGGGAGGGAATACATAAAGGAGTCCCAGGGGCCAATCATGAACAAGTGCTTCTCTTGGTGACTCCCCCGGAGGAGGGATAAGGGAGAAAAAGCTGCTGCATTTGGCGTTGATCGGGCTGGCAAAGAGATCGCAGCAAGGCTGTCCCCATTTGCGGAAGATCTATTCTGCTACTTCCTGATTCAGAGACCACTCGTGAGGCATCAAGATTGCCCTGATGAGCTTGTCGGCTATCACACTGGTTGTCCCCAGGATATGCATTGCTACTAGAAAGCATTGGGAAGATATCGCCCATTTCCAAACACGAAGAGCCTCTCGACAAAGGGGTAAGATCTGGTTCCTCCTTGCTTGTTTAGATACCATACCGCTGACATATTGTCCAACTGGATTGCTATCGTCCCTAGAGGAAGAAAGTCATGATGTGCTTGCAGTGCTAAAAGCACTGCTCTCATCTCTAGGACACTGATATGCAGGTGAGCCTTGTAATCTTGCCATGTACATTGGACAATCCTGACTAGATAATGCCCCCCCCCCCTATCTGTGAGGCATCTGTGGTCACAGTAGCAATGGGGTGGCGAGGGAGGAATGGTGTACTTGTTGTCAGCTGATTGGGCTAAATCCACCAACAAAGGTCCTTCTTGCATGACTCTGTTATGAGGATATAGTGAGATAGAGGCAGTTGTTGAAGGGGCCACTCGGAAAATAGAAGCCATTGAAGAATTGGCATATGCAATCTGGCTAGTGGGACTAGAGTTATGGTAGAGGCCGTGGTCCCTAAGAGTTTCAGCACTGTCTTTGCCTTGACTTTCTGTAGAGCAAGCAAACTGTGAATTTGTTTCCTGAGGTTTTGAATTCTGTCTGCAAGTAGATGAGCTAGCATGGTGACTGTGTCTATTTTTGCGCCTATAAAAGTCAGAAATTGAGAGACTGATAAGGCAGACTTTTCCCAATTTATTGTAGTCCCCAGCTGGGAACAGAGCTGGATGGTCGAATCTCTGACTTGTAATAGTAGGTGCCTGGTGGTGGCGGTCAGGAGCCAGTCATCCAGGTATGAAAACACTTGGAATCCATGACATCTCAGGTGAGCTGTCACTACCACCATACATTTGGTGAACACCCTGGGGGCTGTTATGAGACCAAAGGGCAGAGCATGAAATTGGTAATGACTGGCTCTCAGCCAGAAGCGTAAATGACATCCAGTTGTCTTTCCCTAACAGAGGGAGTATAGACTGCAGTGTCACCATCCGGAACTTGGACTTCTTTATGGATTCATTTAGTTTACTGAGGGCCAAGATGGGCCTCCAGTCCCTTGTTTGTTTTGGCATTAAAAAGAATCTGGAGTAAGTTCCGAATCCTATCTGGTCTGCAGGGCCGGTTTGGATGACTCTCTTTGAAAGCAACTTTTGCACTTCTACACTTGCTTGATCCCTGTGATTGGGTGGAACATCCGGGATCTTCTTGGGTGTGTGGTGTGGAAGAGAAAAGGGTATGGATTATCCTCTGGTGATTCTTTGTACCCATTTGTCTTGGGTGATGCTTAGCCAAGCTTCTGGATACAAAGATAAGCGACCCCTAACAGGCTCCAGAGAAGCACAGCCGGGCCCCACATCAGGAGCACTGATAGTGACGGCCTCAAAAGGAATCGCAGCCACCCTGGTTTTGCGGACCCCCCTGCCTCTAAGGCGACATCTATCATTAGCTCCTCCTCTACCTCTGAAGGAGGAATCACCCTGTGCATCCAGGAAAAATCTCTGGGACTTCTTGAACCACATCTTGCCACCTCTCTGACCCTTGGGATATGGTCTAGAAGGGACGGTAAAATGTACTCCCATGGCAGAGAGAGTTTTCCCTTCTTGTTCGCACCTGGTGAGTGTATCCTTTACCTTAGGTCCAAACAGAGAAGAACTGTCAAAGGGGGCGTTGGTAAAGGTAGACTTGAAAGGCTCCACAAAATTACATAAGCGCATCCAGGAGTGTCTCCTTAAGGAAACTCCCAAACCCACTGCCCTGCTCACTCCATCGGCTGCATAGGAGATCCGCCTCATGGAGGAGTTCACGATGGAATTTAAGGTGGACAACTGAGCAGTCACCTTCTCAGGGACTCCTTCAGTAGATGTACCTTGAAGAGCATCTCCTAACTCCTTGAGGAGATCTCTCTGAAGCCTAGTAAAATGTGTGAGATAGTTCAGCGATCTAAGGGTAAAAGCCTCTGAAGAGAAGATACGCTTCCCGTATCTATCCATCATTCGAGACTCCTTGTTCGGCGGATGGACAGATGAAGAAGTCTCCACTAGTTCCTTCATAGTGGCTGCAGCCACCACCATGGCATCTACAGGCATGCCCTTGGACAAAAACTCTTTCTCTTTTGGGGCAGAGACAAATTTGTTGGGTCTTCTGGGGACTGGCTCCATGGCATCAGGAGTTTCCCACACCTTTCGACTAACCAGGTCCAAGACTTCGTCAAAAGGTGGAGACATCCAAGAGGCTGAAGGTTGAGACCCAAAAGCCTTCAGGTACACTTACTTCTCATCAGAAGGGATGACAGTGGGCCAGCCGCCTCTCTGCTTTAGGATCTCAAGAATGTCTACAAAGGAGACATCAGAGGATGACTTGGGGGACCTTTTTGACTCCTCGAGGTCAGTATCTGAGGTGACAGACTCAATCAGGGGAGTCTACATGCTTCCTCTTGCATGTCCTATTCCAAGGGGGCTCCTCAGAAGGGTATTCCAGGGAGGTTTTGGAAGACTGAGGGCCACCCAACGGGGAATCCTGAGGCTGCAGGTCTCTGCTGCCAAGGGAGAGAGAGAGGGTGCTGAGACAGAGGTCAGTGCTTGAGGGGGAAGAGTATCGGTACCTTTGCATGGAGCTGATGACTGAGACAGTGTTCTCCTCATCATCTCAAATGCAGATCTCTCCAGCTTTAAAGACAGCCCCAGTTCAGAGGAAACAGAGGTAGTCCTCGGCTCCAGAGCAACTGGCTCCAAGATGGATGTAGGGTCCGAGTTCACCCTAGCCGACGCACCGAAAGGGAGACTTGACACTGATGTGGTTCGGGTCCAAGTGTCCCTGTTGGGGCCGACTGGTGAGTTTCGGCTCCTAGACACCACGGACGGCACCAAAGGTGTGGGTGTGTGACTCGGCTCCGAGACAGCTACAAGGGGAGCTGGAACAGAGGGTTCCACAACAGGTGGCACTGAAATCTTCGGCTCCGAATGCCCAACTCAGCTCGGAGGAGGAACCACAACAGGAAGAATGGACTCAGATGGCTCCAGAACAGACTGGGTCAGAGCCAACAACAATTTGGGCAAAGCAGACGATTTCAAGAGTCTAAGCAGTACTCTCTCCACATCTTCTTCTGACAGGCTATTGGAGGATCTGGATGACAGGGTAGGTGATCTGCATCTCTGAAAAATGGGAGATCTTAAGGTTGGGGAGACAGGCAAAAGATCTCTGGACTGGCTCAGATGCAATTTTTCAGTGGTCGGCTCTGAAAGGCTTGGGGCCGACACTCCAGTGTCAACATCAACCGGTTCCAAGAACAGTGGAGCTGAGGAGATAGAAGTTTTATCAAGTTTCAATGTTTTCTGAGGAGGTTCAGACAACACAGTCAGTGCCGGAGAATGTCTCTTGGCCGACTTGACCTTCTGTTTTCTGGAAGAATGAGACTTTGATGATGAAGAAGAGCTTGCTAAGTCTTCCTCAAAGGAAGGCTTGAGGAGACCTTTCAGAATTAACTTGTTCTTTCACTCCTGGAGAACTCTGGAGCTAAAGGAGTAACAGAAGGAATAAGTTTCCCGCAAGTGAATGGCTCTGAGGCAATAAACGCAATTACTGTGGCCATCTGTAATTGACATCTTTTGGGAGCACTTTATGCATTTTTTAAAACCTGAAGATTTGTGGTCTTTGGACTCTTTAGACACGCTTGTAAGAGCTCTATAAACAGTAAGAAGGAAGCCAAGGTCCTCTAATTTAAACAGGCCTCATCCTAAGAGAGGTACACGCCAAACACAGAGGACTAGAGCCTCTAACTTAAACGGGCCTAGCCCTAACAAACCACACACGCAGAAAAGAGAAATCAAAGAGGAATAGGTCCTCTAACTTAAATGGGCCTAACCCCTGTTAGAAAGATTCAAAGATAAAACAGAGGACTAGATCCTCCAACTTAAACGGATCTAGCTGGAAAGGAGGCAGAAGCTAAGCCGGAGAAAACCAGAATCTTAAACAGCAAGCAAAGTAACAACACAGCACACAATTACTCTGTAAAATTGTGAAAACAAGGTCCTAATACAAACGCAGACATACGGAAATATAAACTGTGTCAAAAACTAGTGCAAAACACTGCACACAAATATTAAGGTATGAAAATGCGAAAAACAAGGTCCTAACACAAACACGGACCTACGTAAATATTAACTGTATCAGAAAACTAGCACACAGGATACCACACAGAGAACAACAAGGGCCCAATGGCCAACGAGTTCTCAAAAACTAAGTAAATAGCAAAAGCACTTCTAAATACTACCTATAGGATAACTAACACTAATATAAAGTATAACTAGCTAAAAGTATCAAGAAATATCAGTAAATGTGAATAATAAAGAAAAAATGTTGAACTTAGCCACGGCCAAGCAAGAAGCACTTCTGAACTCGTAGATGTGGCAAACGAGATCTGGGGATTGTACTAGTGCACTATGAGATACCTACCTAGCCACGAGCGAACTAAGAGACTTTGAGCTTTGTAATAGGCTAAATTGGAGCTGAGGATTGGCTCCGAACCCATATGTAAGAATGAAGGTGAGACAGGACTACAAAACATGTATGTTTAGACATATGGTTAACTGACTGCATTTCCTTCGTCTGTAACAAATTGAGTTTTTCTTTGCCAAATCCTTTGCAAACCCATTCAACCAGGTCCATGGCAATTTCATCAGTATTTTATCCAGGTCTTCCATGGATGATATCTGTGCAACTGCAACTTAGTGTAATCCTCATACCTTTATTACTGATTACAAATTGAATCCAGTCTCAAAGGGAAGAACAGTGCTCAGGAATATCCTTCCTTAGAGTCCTCCCGGGATTCAGGTAGCTGGGAATTGTCCCAATTGTTGAGGAATGAATGAAAACTGACATCAGATAAAGAAGTTATATGCTTACCATAATGTTCCATCTGTGTTGCCCATTTCCATCCTTCCTCAACTATCTTACCTCTGACTCCCTACCATTTGGTTTGTGACTTCTGGAAGAACAAGATAAAAAGGGAACCAATGTTCCTGCCTTTCAGCTCCATGTACTGCTTCTCATTTTAGTGTTCTTTCTATTTATATATATATATATATATATATATATATATAGAGAGAGAGAGAGAGAGAGAGAGCCAGAAAACAAGATCTGAGGTATGGTATGGGGACTAGAGCATTATGGGTAAGGGAAGAGCTCAAGAGTTTGCAGTAGCTACGAGCTGTAAAAAAACGCCAAGTCACATCCAAGGGTCAGATTTGAACCCAACTGTTGAGGAAGAATGAAAGTCGTAACACAGATGGAACGTTATGGTGAGTACATAACTTCTTTTTCTCAGCAGAGGAATATTACTTATAGGTGGGGACTGGAATGTGAGTTGCAGCAGGGAAGATGTGTCTGGGGGCCCAGAAGGGGAAACTATAACAATGGAGGGAAGATTTTTGAAAAAATTTATGAAAATATTATACAGCAAGACGTTGTCCCGTTCGATTCTCAGCTAGAGCGTCTTCTGTGTGGAGGCATACGTGAATGGGCATGCCTTCGTTGAAGTTTGTGCGTCAGGGCTGGAAACTCAGCATGTAAAAATCCACTACCAAACATTAGTGGACCGGAGTTCCACTGTGGCAACCCCTAACCGGGATAAGCTGAAAGACACAACAACATTTGGCAGGGAAGATGTGAATTCAGTAGTAGCAGTTTGCAGTGAATTTACATATTACTCCCCAAGATATAAAAAATGGACTAAGCTAGACAGAACTTACATTTCACAGGAACATGTATTTAAATGAAAGTTCTGATATGCATCCAATAACTATCTCAGATCACGTGGCTAAAATAACTAAAATAAAAATGGAAGGTAATCTGTTGAAAAAAGAGGAATTTAAGGAATGGGTAGTGGAAATTATTCAGGAGTTATTAGAGAAAACAGAAATGTATTCTGAAAATATAGCTAGGCAGTGAGATAAAATTAAAGTGGAGTTTAAAAATATGGTGGAAATAAGCGAAAGAGAGAAATATGGTTAAGAAGCAACAAGAATTATTTAGAAGGCATGGCAAATGTTAAAGTACTGCAGAATAGGGAGAGTCTCACAGAACAAGAAGATGATCATTTGCAGAGTGCTAAGCAGAAAATAAAGGATTACCTCTATAATATGCATGAGTTTAGAAAGATTGCTATTAAGTAACTGCTTTATGATGATAATGCCAGAACACAAAACTTTTAATGAAACTACGGCAACAAAAAGTAGAAAGGGTTGTCACCAAGCTTTGGGAGCCTGTAACAAGGAACATAATAGATCCTGTAATGGTACTTAATATATTTTGGAAATTTTGTGAAAGTCTATATAAAGCAGAGAAATATGGAGATAAAAAAAAGGTACTGATGGTATTCCCTGATAAACTTTTAAGGCTGATTAGGAGTATATATGAGGGATAGGAGGTGAAAATTAAAGTGAGTGGGTTCTTCTCTGATAATTTCTGTTTGAGCAGAGGACCCTGGCAGGGGTGTCCTCTTTCTTCTTTGTTATAAAATGATATTTCAATGTTGTGGAACATTTTGAGGCAGTTTCAAATCTTTTCAGGATACAAAATTAAAGAAGTTAAAACAAAGGCAATAGCTATAAATTATGTACCCACACACGAATTGGTTCAGCAATATGCATATTCATGGGGACATGAAAAAATAAAGTACTTAGGAGTATGGATTAAAAAGGATTCTGCTGTGGCAGCTGAAGATATGCGGGAAGAGACTAAACAAAAGATAATACAAAAACTGAGAAATTGGAAGCTCTGTTATATGGATATTGCACAGCAGTATACAAAGAGTTAAAATGTCTTTAGTTCCTTAGGTTTTATATATACAGGTCAGGCATATTTTATCAACTAGAGGAGAAGTTGTGGATAGCAATTAATAACGAGCTGAAGACGTTTATCTGAGAGAGGATGATGGCAAGAGTCACGTGGGATAAGCTGATTCTTCCAACTGAATAAGGCAGTTTGGGGTTATCAGAGTTGAAGGGGTATTTCAGAGCAACACAGTTAAGCCTTCTGTTCACAGCACAAGCAGAAACCTATAATTCAAAGTGGAAGGGGATGATGATGAAATGGGGGGAAGCTCAAGAAACAAGTAGAGACTGGAATTTTGGATGCAGATCCTTAAGGAGAATAAGAATAACCATGCAGAATATTATCTTTATAAAGCAGCAGAAAGTATTCCAAGACTAAGCCAATCCAGGAATGGAAAAAAGAGATTCTGCCGATAGGAATGACTGCAATATGGGATACAGATACTAAGCGAGATGGGGCTAGAATTTATTGGAGAAAACTGGTAAAAGAACCAAGGTACTGGGAGTAAAATTGTACTGGGAGTCAATAACTAGAGAGGGAAAGGTAATAGAATGGAAAGAGATCAAGAATGTATTTAGACTGCAGGACAGAGATTGCCTTCCCTATCAAGGATTGATAACACAGTATAGGCAAAGAGAGAGAAATAAGGGGATCTTAAGTGAAAGACGGTAGAGGTTTTAGTATAATCTAGAACAGGAGTGGCTGTTAAAAAAGGGAATAATTAGTAGAGCATACAGAATATTGCATGATAACTATAAGAATCAATCAAATAAGGTTAGAAAGGACTGGGAAGAGAAACTGGATAAGCAGTTCACAAAGCAACATTGGGGGGATATATGCATGTCTCCCAAATATGCAACAACGTCTAGAATATTTAGGATCTTTGGAAGTGCTTTCATAGATATTTTTATACCCCAGGTTGACTCCAAAGAATTTTTTCTCAGGTAGACAGCAAATGTTAGAGGTGTGATGGGGAAGAAAGAGGTAAATGTGAACATATTTTCTGGGAGTGTAATGAGTTGGCAGACTTTAAAGATTCCCTGCTCTGTCAGAGATACAGGGTGAGCAAATTGGTGTAACTAAGAAAATGATTTTTTTGAGCTATGATACAGAATAGGAACTGCCTAGACATAGTAAGACCATGCTGAGTCTAATTATGGTGCTTGCCATAAAAGCAATTACTACAAAAATGGAAATCAAAGTCTAAACCAACTTTACTAGAAGTAGTGAATACAGTAACAGAGATAAGACAAATGGAACTGAGATATTTAGAAAAGGATAGGGGCAAATTACATAGGAAAAATGGGAATGAGGAAACAATACGTGCAGAGGAGGAATCAGGTTTAAAAGAAAGCAGGATTTGAAAGAGCCGCGTTATGTTTGACTGACAATAACTAGATAAATTGTAAGTAATGTATAATGTTTGCAACTGCAATTATGTCACATGGTTTGTGATGTACAATGTTTACAATTAAAATTATGTCAATATGGTTTGTTTTTATTTCTATAAATGTATGATTATGAAATCATCACGTATGACATAGGCAAAGATGTTTTTTGTTTAAAAAAAAGTTAATAGCCTGAAACAAACATTTGGGAATAGTCTATTTTGACATAGGTTGCCCTTTCCTCTTCTCTTCACAAGAAATGAACAACTCATCCGAAGATCTATAAGAGTTTGTTCTGTCAAGACAGTACCTGCGCAGTCTGTGGTCATCCAAGGTATTTCCCTCATTTTAGGTTTAGAAAGGAAAACAGAGATATGGATAGTGTGGCTTAAAGTAAACACATATACCAGTTTGGGCATAAAAGGACGAGTAGTTCTCAAAGAAACCATGTCTTGGTGAAAAATGAGACCGGAGTAACTCACCATAAGAGCTTGCAAATCAGATAGTCTTCCTGAAGAGGTCAAAGCAATCAGTTAAGAACCTCATGTCAGCTTCATTAGCTGGTTCAAATAGAACAAATGTTAGATTCATAAATGTATACTAGTCCAATAACCACGAGGACCCTTATAAGCCTAGCCATGCTACTCAAATGTGACCCACAAATCTGATTTATATAGTGGGTGATTTACTGACTGCCTCTGTCTATCAGAGGCTCCAGGCCAGGGGTGAATTTCTGATTACCCATCCATTGGTCTAGGTTGCACTTTAACAGAGATAGGGAGGAACTCTGCTTCACAGAGATGGAGAGTCTGTTCCAGAGACTGGTAATTCTCTGGGAAACATATTGGTCTCTCCAACATGTCCTATTACTGTCGCAAGTAACATTTAGATTTTTTAGTCAGGAGTTCTGATGTCATTTGTTTTGCAAAAGCAGACAAAGATCACTTCTCAAAAGACTACAGGATACTGAGTAAAGAGACAGGGCTTTGAGGAGATCACCGTAGGACTTTGTGTTTATTTCCTGTATTCTTTTTGTAAGAAACCTCTGTGGATGTTCTAGTTGCTCTATGGGTCTTATCAAGTACATACCGAGGGGGACATTATAGTCTATGATGGGTCTGATGAGGGACAAGTACAGTGGTATGATGACATCTTCGGACCTAGAAGTTATGCTCTTGCTTTGCTCTTGCTTAAAGGTTGAACAACACAGAAGGAATTTCTTGTTACCTGGCTAGGTTATTTTCTACATGAGTTCTCAGATCCCTAACTAGTGAATTCACTTTTGGGGGTGTTTTATTGATGACATTACCTAGATGGCTGACGTCCCACAAGGTATTATAATGCATTTCTTAGTACCAAGTTTTAAGCCATGGCTTTGGCCCCAAGCATTTGTCTGTGTTAGACCTTCCTGAAGTGTGTTTTCATCTTGGGGGTATTCAATGTCTGCTCCCAGATGGTAATCATCTGCGAACATGGTTAGTCAAAGGCCTTTGACATTGGCATCTACTTCTCGGATGTCAAAGCCAAAGAGGTGTGGGCCTAGCACAGAGGCCTGAGGGACACCACTGTTGACCGGCCTCTTTGTGGAGGTAGCCTCACAGATTCTAACCTCCTGGGTCCTCTCACTGAAACAGCTAGCTATCCAGCGTGTTATAAAGGGGTTTATACCTAATTCCTTAAAGTTTGTTAACAATGTTCGAGAGGGGTATGCTTTAGCCAGATCTAAGTGGGCAGTATGCACCATTTTCCCCTGATCCATTGCCTTAGTGACCTTTTCAAAGAAGTCCACCAGATTCAGTAAGCATGACCTTCCTCTGACAAAGCCAAACTGGGATGGATCCAGTGTCTGGAGGTCTCCTGTACCCTTGTTGATAATTTCCATAATAAATCTTTCCATGATTTTGCAAATAAGACTAGTCAAACTAATGGGTCTGTAGTTTCCATTGATCTGTTGAAGCCTGTTTTAAGACTACAGTTAACTAACAAGTCTAGGGATCCTGAAAATACATATTTTAGACAGCTCAGGAGGCATCCTGGGATGTCATCACGGTCCACTGAGGCCATATTCTTGGCTTTAGCGAGTGAAGCCAGTACATGCTCCCTAGTTCTAGTTGGAGGGGTAATGTTTAAATATATTTTTGAGGGTATGGTTGGGGGTGAGAGGGGAGTAAAGTTGGAATTGAATTTGTCCACTAACAGGTTTGCTATATCTCCAGGCTCAGTAAATGTGGCACCATTAACCACCAGTTCAGCACATTGCTGGGTGCTGCCAATGAGGTTTCTGATATAGCTGTAGAAGGTTTTATGGTAATCTTTGACCCAGGAGGCTATCTTAACCTGAAAGTTAGCTCTACTTGACCTAATTATCTCTCTTATTTGCTAATTTAGTTTAATGAGAGAGATTTTATCTTTATAGTAATTACCCAAAAAACTTAAACGTTAGCTCCTCTAACACAAAATTAAGATCCCAAGAAGGAGCCACCAGTTTTCTAGGAGGTCTCTTATGCAAGCCCTCTTTGAAAGAGGGGGGACCATGGGCAGATATGCTGAAATGGCGGATAAATGAATCCTGATGGAGGAGTAAGAAAGGTGAAAGGACAGTACCTCACAAAAATATTTTAAAACCAGGGAAACACTAAACCTGAATACATGCTAGCTATACAGTTTGCACCACCAAGAAAATTTTTCAGTCAGTCATTATATGATTTTCTAGTGGCAGGCTTTCTTGCCTCCATTCGTACCTACTGCATGTCCTTGGTGAACAGGTCCCTAAAGAGAATTAAGACCTCATCCTGGCAGTCAGTTGAAGTTGCTTGGGGTCAGAGTGTATCAAACATCCCTGTTCTTTGTCTGTAGATCTATTCTATGAGGAAGCTTGTGGTAAATGTTGCTGGCCATTTCCAAAAGAGGGGAGAACCACTGCTGCCTGGACCAGTACGGAGTCACCACAATGATCTTGAGGGATTCATTCCGAATCTTCAGACGTACCCTGGACATCAGTGGAAAGGGTGGAAAAGCATACAAAAACATCCACATCCAAGGAAAGGAAAAGGCATCCATCTGTCTTCCAGGGCTTCTGTGTGGAGTCCTAGGGCAGAAATTTTGACCACTGACTGGTCAGAGAGGAGGAAAAGGGGTCTAATTTGAGGATCAGCCCTGGCCCTCCTCAGCCTGTGTACTACACACAGTTTTGCTCTGATGGGATGTAGGATGCTTGCAGAGTGAGATTATGCTGTAAAGCCATATTCCAAGCTAACAGTCTGCAAAGGAGGTAAGATCTGGTTCCCCACAGTCTGTTGATGTACCACGTGACTGTGGCATTGTCTGTAATAACCTGAAGAGGTCCATGGGACAAAAGGTAATTCACAGAATTGAGTGCCTTGATTAGAGCAAGCATCACTTTTATATTTACATGTTTGTGGCTGTCCTTGATATACCAAACACCTTGCAATTTTATTTCTCCAAAAACTACTCCCCAAGAAAAGTCCGAAGTGCCTGTAGTGACTGACTGCTTTGAAGTAGGGCGAGAAGGGGAGACCTGGATTTTGGAATATCTGCTGTCTCCACCAAGTGATTATTCCTCTGACCAATCCCAGAATTGGGATATGAAAAGATAATGAGTGTTGGTGCCTGGACCAAAGAAACTTCAGATACCACTCTACGTTTCTCATGTGCACTCTTGCCAGGGGTATCATGAAAATCACAGAAGCTGTGAAACTCAAAATCATGAAGTATTTCCCTTACAAAGACCAAAGTCTAAGTGGAAAACCCTAGAAACAGATTTAGGTATTGATTTATTTTTTTCTGTTGGAAGAAAAACTCTTTGAACTGTGGTGTCCAAATGACAACCCAGAAACACAATCCTATGAGAAGGAGTCAAGAAAGACTTGAATATTCTCGTGGAATCCCAGCTTGTGTAAAAGATCTCTCACTCAAGACACAGAGATTCCTGACACTTTGAAAAAGACTATGCAAAGTCAGGACAAATAGTATTTTCCAAGGGATTGAGAAACCTCATTGTTCTCCCAATAAAAACATTGGCACATTTTCTAAATAGTTTCAGAGAGGGAGAAACTGAGGTTTCCTCTGAGTCTAAATCAGAAATCTGAGGGAGGAAACCCTTCTGTCCATTTATCCTCCATTTAGAATCTTGAATTTTTTAGGAAAGGAAATATCCTTAGTAAGGCTCTTTAGCGTGGCTCTAGGTGCTATACCAGAAGGAATGAGAAAAATGAGCAGTCCAAGGAAACAAGTTTGGCCACAGCAGTCACCCATCAGTGGCTGATGCAAAATCAGAGATAGCCTGAAACACACAGCCTCCCTGATAACTTTCTTTCTCTTGAGGATTGGGGGGGGGGGCTGAGGAGACCAGTTATTGCTCCATGGGGTCAGCCACAACCTTTAAAGCAGGAAAACTGCAGCACTAAGAAAACATCAGTTTGAGGCAAGAATGTGACATAAAAGAACCAAGAGGAAGTGTATAAATATTTGATAATTGAAGGATCAACAATAAAATGAACAAATGCGAATAAAACTTAGTAAGGAATATTTTAGAAGACTTAAATTAATTCTGAAAACAGCATTGACATTTAGGAATAAAGTTCTAGCTGTAAATCAATTTGCTCTTCCTGTCCTAACTTACAGTTTTGGAGTGACTGATTGGCCCCAAAAGGTGTTGGATAGATTAGATAGGAAATCAAGAAGGATGCTTCATGCTCATCAAATGATTTATACAAAATCAGTGCATACCAAGATTATATATTCCCTGTTCCAAAGGAGGTATGGGCCTCCTTTAAATTAATTACATGTATAGATCAGCAATTGTGGGACTGCACACGTATCTGCTGATCTCACAAGACCCAAACTTAGAGAAAGGTTTGAAACATAAGGAGAATAAATCTAAGATTACTTCCCTGGTTAGTCTAGCAGAAGCATATCAACGTCAAGCAGGATTGGAAATCAAACCAGAAATAGATAAAAATCAGGAAACAACTAAATGTCCCAAGAAACAGACGAAAGAATATAAGGTGAAGGATCAGATGAGAAGGCAAGAAATGTGGAAAATGCATAAATATAGTTGCAAGTATAGAAAACCACTGGAAGAACCTCATGTTCAGTGGGATAGAACACAGGATTGGTTAAGGAAAGACAAATTCAAATTAAAAGACGAAAGGTTAATATTGGCAGCCCAAGATAGTGGGCTATGTACACTTTGGGTTACAAAGTCCATTGAGCATATAAGAGAAACAGGCAAATGCAGTTTCTGTAAAACAGAATTGGAAACAGTCACACACCTTCTTGCTGGGTGTGACATACTAATGGCAGGAGGACTGTATACTAAAAGCCATAATAATGTGGTAAAACTGTTGCACTGGGGAATGTGCAAACATTATGGTATTGAACTGGCTGAAAAGCAGTGGAGACATGAGCCACAAAGCTTCATAGAAAATGATGAAGTCTACATTACATGGGATCACCCATTACCAACAGTTCAAAAGACAGATGCGAGAAAACCAGATTTTGTGGTCCATGAAAAGAAGACAAAAGTAGCATTGATCATTGAAATCGCTATACCCAGTGACTACAGTGTCTTGCGTACAAAGATACAAAAAGTCATAAAATATCAGAATTTGCAGGTAGAAATGAGTGCAGTGTGGAAAAAAGATACCCAGACAGTTCCAATAGTAGTAGGAGCAACGGGTCTTATAAAAAAATAATCTACAATCGTATTTAGGTATGCTACCAATACATGTAACTCTGTACTAATTGCCGGAGTCATTACTGGGAACATTGCAGGTGCTGCGAAGAGCACTTCTGGCTGACTTCAAAGATTGAAACAATGCTAATTTCAAGAACTTTAATCGTACTTTGACTTAGGAATGGAGTCCATTCCCATCATGGTATTAGAAACAAAAAGGGAGAGAGAAGCCTCAAAGAAGGTTAGTTGGCCTGTAGGAGTCGGCAATCAGTGGCTGATAAAAAGTGGTTTTGAGATAAAAACACTGACAGTCATCAAAAGCATCAGTTCCTGTCCCTAACAAAAAATTCTTTACAAGAAAATTAAAAAAGTTCAATAAACAAGAGTTAAACGCAGTATGTTGCCACAAACATTAACCATAATAAAATCCCCTGATACCAAATGACAGTTCAAACAAAAGTTTCCATAGCATACAGTAAATAGTTTCACAGAAAAAAAAAAGAAGTTATGTACTCACCATAATGTTCCATCTGTGTTGTCCATTTTTATTTATCCTCGACATGTGAGTTCAGTTCTGAGCTTTGGAACCAACTCGGCCATTACTACATCTTGCAAAAGTCAAAAACTCTCGAGCTTAACCCTTACCCACAATGCTTCTTTCCTAGTTACCTCAGATTGAGTTTGCTGAAAAACAGAATGAAAACCCCCCCAAAGCCTTCATAGAGAACATATCTGGTACCAAATAACAATAAGTGATATATGTCCATTATCCATTCCACCAAAAACTTCAATGGTAGGGGGAAGCAGGGAGGGGAGTCAAGGATAAATGAAAATGGACAACGCAGATGGAACATTATAGTGAGTACATAACTTCTTCATCTGATGTCAATTTTCATATCACCCTTGACATAGAACCAAATGATGCTCTTTTCCCCGAGACCAAATCCAAGTTGTAATGGGTAATAAAGGTATGAGAAGCCCAAGTTCCTGCTGCACAAACATCATCCATAGAAACTCTAGACTGAAAAAACTTCTGAAGTGGCTATGGCTCTTGTAGAATGTGCCTTTAAAGGCCTAGGCAAACTAATTTTCTTTTTGTTATAGATGAAAGAAATACATTCTTTGAGCCATCTGGCTAGGGTTACTTTGATCACTGGCTGGCCAAGCATTGTACATGAAAATGACACAACTAGCAGGTCAGATTGTCTCAAATCCTTAGTTCTGTGTAGAGAAAAACATATTTGTGTGTGAACATGCAATAAATGTAAGCAGTATTCACTTCTGTTAGCAAAACTGGGAAAAATAATGGCAGACACTACCTTAGGCAAAAAGGAAGGAATGGTTCTTAGCAAAACTCTACCTTTGTGGAAAATCAGGTAAAGAGGTTTACATAAGGCTTGTATTTCTGAAATTCTTCTGGGAGAAGTTACGGTCACTACAAATATAGTTTTTTCAGGATAAAAACTTCAGATCACATTTAGCTAATGGTTCAAAGGGAAGTTGAGCAATGGGAGATCCCATGGTGGGGTATGATCTTTGTAAGGGGGTTTTAGCAAAAGTATTCCTTTTAAGAAGGCCTTGCAAAGCTTATGAAAAGCCAAAGAGGGTTCTTTAAAACCATTATGGAAATTAGAAATAGCAGCTATTTTAATTTTTTTGGTAGACTGGGAAGCACCTGCTTTAAAAAGTGAAACAAAAAAAATTAGGATTTTATCAATGAGTGCTGAAAAAGGATCAATATTGTTATCATGAGCCCAAAAGGTAAACCTCCTACATTTACTAGTATAGAGTTTACAGGTAGCTGGCTTATGAGAGGCTAAGAGAATATGACGTACTGGGCAGGAAAGTGAGGGAAGCCTGGCTATTAACGGAATTGGAGAAACCAAGCTGTTGGTTTGAGGTTCGGAATGTTCAGATAGATTAACCCCTCTGGATGGGATAGAAGGTCTGGAGCCAGGTCCAGAATCCAAGGCTTTTGAATCAGATAAGGTCAAAGAAAGGGGAACAATATTTGTGCAATGAGGATTACTTTGCTCTTCAGCCTGACTGCTTTGTGTATGAATTTCAAGATTAGAGGAACTGAGGGAAAAGCATTTAGCAGTCCGGAGGGCCAAATGTGAAAAAAAGCATCTCGGTGACACCCCCAGAGGGGGGATAACAGCAAAGTAGTTGCTGCACTTGTTGTTTAGGGGAGAGGCAAATAGGTCGCAGCAAGATTGGCCCCACTGAAGGAAAATCCCTTCCATCATTTTTGGAATGTGATACTACTCATGAGGCAGGAGAATACACCTGCTTAGCAGTTGGAAGAGATCGCCCACAGCCAAACTCACAGCTTCTCGACAAGGCAGAGAGGATTTGGTTCCTCCCTGTTTGTGGATGTATCAAACCACTGACAAACTGTCCGTTTGAATTGCAAATGTTTCTGAAATAAGAGCAGTCTGAAAGACTTGCAATACTAAAAGCACTGTCTTTAGCTCCAGTACTTTGATATGCAAGTTGTTCTCTATAGGGGACTAGGTACCTTGGTCTGTGATGAGACAAAGGAGCAGCCTAGAAGAAGAATGTCTTTGGAGTGCATCCACCAAGCTAAGTCTTTTCTGCAATAATTGGTGATCAAAATCATGTCTGACATGGGTTGGTGTAATACTGACAACTGAGACGCTAGCAACCATTGAAGTATCCTCATGTGATATCTTGCCAAGGGAACTAGAGTTATAGCTGCAGCCATGGAGCCCAGTGCTTGAAGGACTAGATGAGCGGTTATCTTTCTGTTGTTGATTACTTTCTGTACCTAAACTCCTGATTTTCTGTAATCTCACAGGGGGAAGAGAAGCTATGGAAGTTTGAGTATTTAGAAGGGCTCCTATGAACTCTAAATTCTGAGTTGGGGTCAATTTCAATTTTTTGTAGTTCACAGTTATTCCCAGATAAGAAGAAGAAGTGTGAAATACATGGTCTCTTGCTTCTATCAACAGATGCCTGGTCGAAGCAATAATGAGTAATTTGTCTAGATATGGAAATACTCTGAAACTCTGCAGTCTCAAGTGAGCTGCTACTACTGCCATGCATTTGGTGAGCACTCTGGGGGCTATAGTGAGACCAAAGGGAACATCTCTGAACTGAAAGTGATCAACTCCCAGTCGGAAGCAGAGGAAGCTTCTGGATCAATTGTCCATTTTTATATGCTAATATGCATCCTGAAGATCTATTGAGCACATCCAATCATCTTTTTCCAAAAATGGAAGAATGGACTGTATCGTGACCATCCGGAATTTGGTCTGACAAACTGATTTGTTCCGTACACTTACATCCAAAATTGGTCTCCAGTTCCCTGTCTGGTCTGGTGGGACTCCCTGGATGACTCTTTTTTTCTAGCAGTTTTTGGATTTCTAGAACTGCTTGTTCCCCCTGACTGGGTGGAATGTCGGGGATTTTCTTGCATATGAGAGGAAGGGAAAAGGGCATTATATAGCCTCTGGATATAATCCTCTGTATCCCATCTGATGTTATTTGTAGTCAGGCATTTTGGTGCAAGGATTAGCATCCCCTGACTGCCTCCAGAGAAAGACAATCAGGACTCCTTTCAGAAGCACTGGTAGGATTTACCAGAGAGAGAATCCTTGAAACCCTGGTTTTGCGGACCACCTCTGCCATGTGGGCAGCATCTTCCATTAAAGTTGCCCACTCTGCCCCTGGGGGAACTCCCTCCATGTGTGTCCTAAAAAAGCTCTTGGGACTTCTTGAACCACATTTTCTCACTGCTTCTCTGATTTCTACAGAATGGTCACTCAGGAATGGAAAAAAAATATGCCCACGGCAAAAAGGGTATTTTCCATCTTTCTCACACCTAGATAAAGTTTCTCTAACTTTTGGGCTAAACAGGGATGATCCGGTGCATCCAGGCATGTCTCCCAATGGCAACACCTGAATCCACCACTCTGGTGATCCCTTAGGCTGTATGAGCAATGACCCTCATGGACAAATTTGACACAGACTCCAGGGTAGCCAAATGGGAAGCCACCTTTTCTTCGATGTCCTCAGAAACAGTGCCTGCAAGGGTATCAGACATCTCCTTGACCAGATCCCTCTGAAGTCTGGTAAAATGTGCCAAGAAATTCAAAGACTGTAAGGCAAAGGTTGATGATACACAGAGCTGCTTCCCAAATCTATCCATCGCCCGAGACTCTCTGTTGGGTGGATGGATAGAGGAACTCTCTTTGGCCAGTTCCTTCTTTGTGGCTGCCACCACAAACATGGCATCAACAGCTAACCTTTGGCCCAGAACTGTTTTCATGGGAGGACAGAATTTTTCCAGGTCTCCTGGGGATAGGTTCAATAGTATTAGGGGCCTTCCACACCTGCTGAGAGATCAACTAAACGAGCTTGTCAGCTGGTGGAGTCACCCATGAGGTAGAGGATCAAATGCCAAAGGCCCGCAGGTACACTGACTCCTCGGAAGATGGATTTTGGAACTTCCAGTCACCCGTTTGTTTCAATATTTCCAGGATGTCTCCAAAGGAGACATTATTAGTGGGTGAAACTGGGGATCCCTCCCCTTCATTAAAGTCGGTGTCTTTGGTTATCGATTCCTCTGGTAAATCCAAGTGCTTCCGCTTGCACTTTCTCTTCTTAGGAACCTCCTTAACAAGGTGATCTGGGGAGGTATCAGAAGAGGAGAGAACTGTTATCTGGGACTTCAGTGGTCTTGGCACTCACTGACCCAGTGGGAGTGTAGGTTGAATATCTGGGTGTGAGGTGGAAGGGGCCAACTGTCTGACTGCAGCGGGAAGGGCTCTCTCCATCACCTCAAAAGCTGGACTTCCTGAAGAGGGAAGGGACCCCAGAACCGAGAAAGACTGCCTTAGAACCATGGTCAATCCCTGCTCAGAAAAGTCAAATTCTGAGACTGAAACCGGAGCCGAGCTGATCCATGCTGAAGCTCCAAGATGAAGACAGCTGCCAAAGGCCTGTAGGTACACTGACTCCTTGGAAGAGGGATTTTGGAACTTCCAGTCACCTGTTTGTTTCAATATTTCCAGGATGTCTCCAAAGGAGACATTATTAGGGGTGAAATTTGAGATCCCTCCCCTTCATTGAAGTCGGTGTCTCCAGTTATCGATTCCTCTGGGAAATCCAAATGCTTCCTCTTGCGCTTTCTCTTCTTAGTTACCTCCTTAATAGGGTGATCTGAAGAGGTATCAGAAGAGGAGAGAACTGTTATCTGGGACTTCTGCAGTCTTGGCATTCGCTGACCCAGTGGGAGTGCAGGTTGAATATCTGGGCATGAGGTGGAAGGGGCCAACTGTCTGACTACAGCAGGCAGGGCTTTCTCCATCACCCCAAAAGCTGGACTCCCTGAAGAGGGAAGAGATCCTGGAACCAAGAAAGACTGCCTTGGAACCGTGGTCACTCCCAGCTCAGAAAAGGCAGATTCTGAGACTGAAGCCGGAGCCGAGCTGATCCATGCTGAAGCTCCAAGATGCAGAGACGGCTCTGAAAACATAGGAGTCAACTCACACACACACCCCTCCCGTAGCCTGGAGGATAGACTCAGCTCTGTGAGGTCTCCGAATCCTACTGGACCGAAGACCACTGAGCAAGAACCGCTTCCGAAATTATCATATCTCATATCTCCAGAAGTGATGCAGTCAGTGCTGGGCGGCTTGGAGCCGAGAACTCTAATGCTTCAGATGAAGTAGTCAGAGGAGGAAAAAACGGACGGGTAACAGAAGGTTCGGCTCCCATACCCAAGGGGGTTAAAGCCTAAGAGGTACCTGACAATCCTCTCACCCAGAGAATCTTATTCACCACATCTTCCTCGGTTAAGCTCTTGGTGGAATAGATAGAAAGGGTGGAGGGTGATTTTGGCCCTTCCAGAAAAGGAAAAGTCAGCCTTCCTGCAAAGGGGTCAATAGAAGGTAACTATGAGGTTCTCAGAAGTTCCATAATGGATGGCTCCTCAAATTGCTTACTCAGTGCCAAAGTAGTCGGCAATGAAGGAGATGTTTGCACCCACAGCTTTGGTGTCAAATATTCCAAATGCTTCTGCACTGAAACATTAGGCACCAAACACTTTGTCTGCTCCGTTAAACTCGGTTCCATTGGTCCCTTCGGGACCAAAGTTTTAGCAGTGGAGTCAGTCAGTTCCAAGGGTTCCAAAGGAACTGACTCTTAGCCCTTTACGAGGACAGTGTTGACAGAGTAGAAATCATTGACAGGCATCTCTTTTTTGCTTTCTCCAAAGCTTTGAAAGAAGATGAGGAAGAAGGGGAAGACACATCAGTCTTACCCTTAACTTTCTCAGCACCAGATAAGGCCTTGCTGAAGGCTGATGGAAGCACACCCTTCAAAATAAGTTTGTTACATCTTTCCACAAGCACCCTGTGACTGAAACTATGATAATATTGAGTAGTCATCTTAATGGTGAACAGGGCCCAGGCACTAAACACACATAGGAATTTTGTGCCTGCATTTCTGGCATCTTTTGAATCCACAGACTTTAGGTTTATCAGCCATGCTGAAGACATTTCAAAGTTTTTAGCAATGGCATCAACAGGCCAGCTATACAACACACACACACACACACACACACACACACACACACACACACACACACACACACACACACACACACACACACACACACACACACACACAGACACACACACACACACACACACACACACACACACACACACACACACACACACACACACACACACACACACACACACACACACACACACACACACACACACACACACACACACACACACACACACACACACACATGTAGAAAGCCTCACAATCAGGAACACTCACTATAGAAAGAAATTTTTTCTTGGGGGCGGGGGGGGGTTGTAGCAAAAGAAGAAAGCAGCAGGAAGAAAACGATCAACAATGATAGATCAGAATATACCGGGGTGTATGGAAAGAGAAGGACAGGACAATTTTAAAAGGGTTAGAATGTAGTGGGTGGGTGAACGACTAATAAGCAATAAAGTAGAAAACTTTTTCAAAAGTTGTACATATATCAATAAATCAACACTTAGCTCAACAGCAATGGCGAACACATCTGGCATGAAGAGCGACAAATGAGATCGGAGGTAACTAGGAAAGAAGTATTGCAGGTAAGGTTAAGTTCAAGAGCTTTTGGCTTTCGCTCGGAACCAAACCCATATGTAGAGGATAATATGAAAATTGACAACACTAACCATCCAACCCAATACCATATTTATGGGTGACTTTAATTAGCCCACTATTAACTGGAGTCCTAACCGGGAAAAGCCAAAAGACACAACAACAATTAACTGGAATCCTATAAGACAGCAAGCATACATGCACAGAGATCCCTGGATTTTGTAAACACAAACTCCCTGGACCAGATAAGTTAATACACCAACCAGAGGTGTAACCATACTGGATCTGGTCCTCACTAATATGGGAGAGTGCTGCACACCCCCTACTGTAATGCCTACCTTGGTAAGGATAAACAACAAAATGGTCTCCTTTGAAGTAAAAATAAAACCTGGACCCCAGCTAAACCGGGAATATTCAGGAACTATTCCAAGTCTAACCTCCTGCTATTAAGTGAGAAACTGGCAAAACTTCAAGCCCCTATGAACCCTGAGAACACTTCTGCCTATGCAGAACTGTTTACAGAAACCCTGTACAAGTATATTAATAGCTGCACAGAGGCAGCTGTACCCACCAGTAAGAAGTACAGAACTAACTCAAAAAACAAGCTACCCTGGTGGAATCACAAAATTAATTGGATGGATAATAGGAGGAAGAAAATCATGGCAAAAATTAGGAGCTGCAGCACCCAGCAGGATAAAAGCACTTCCATCAAACTAGACAAACAACTCAGGGAACAAATACAGTCTACCAAAGCTAAATCTGAGGACAGCCACAAAGCATTCTTTAACTATGTTTACAACCTCAAATGCAATACACAATCGTGTGCAGAGCTCATTGTAAATGGAGCCACCTATACTGAGCCAGAAGATATAGTAAACTCCCTGGCTAATAAATTCAGGTCCAACTTTACTCTTGTCTCCCTCTCAACCTTCCCTCAGGAAATATCATCAAATATAACTCTCCCTACTATCACTAGCGAACAGGTCCATAATGCTCTCTCCAAGACCAAGAACACTGCATCAATGGGCCCAGACAATATACCAGGATGCCTTCTAGATAGCATGAAACATGACCTATCAGGGCCTCTGGAATTACTATTTAACTGTAGCCTCCAAACAGGCTTCATGCCTCATGAATGGAGAAAGGCAACTGACATCCCTCTGCATAAAGGTGGGTTATCTACATACCCATAAGTCTTACTAGTCTTGAATGTAAAGCAATGGAAAGTATTATCATGGAGATGATCAATACAGATATGGTAAACCTCCAGACACTGGACCCAACCCAAACTGGTTTCGTCAAGGGCAGATCATGTCTACTCAACCTGGTGGAATTCTTTGAGAAGGTCACCAAAGCAATAGATGAGGGCAAAATCATTCACACCGCCTACCTTGACCTGGCCAAGGCATTTGACACAATACCCCACTCAGGCATTGTTGAAAAACTCAAGAGGTTAGGTACAAACCCATATGTCACCCTGGTGGATAGCCAACTAGCTCACAGGACCCAGGAAGTTAGAATTGGGGAGTCCACCTCTACAAAGAGGCCAGTTGCAAGTGGAGTCCCTCAGGGATCAGTCCTTGGACCACTCTTTTTGGCATTTACTTCTCAGAAATCAAGGGCGATGTCAGTGGTCTCTGGCTGAATAAATTTGCAGATGAGTGCAAATTAGGAGCGGTCATTGAATCTCACACTAACACAAATGTTCTCCAGAAGGGGCTGATACAGACAAACAATTGGTGTCAGAGCCATGGACAAACTAAATGCCAAGAAATGCATAATAGTATCCTTTGGGAAGTCACCCATCTGTGGTAACTATCATATTGACAACACACCCCTTAGAGTTAAATCAGTAGTCAGAGGCTTTGGGACACACACAGATAACAATCTAGCCTTTGATCATCACCTGTCTACAGTGGTGAGGAAGTCATTCTATGTTGTGCAACTTAGAAACAAAGATATGGCATCTAAGTCCAAGGAAGTCATTGTTCCACTGTATTTGGCATTCATCAGACCTATCATTGAGTACAATGCCCCCTTTGGTATGTACCTAACGAAGCATATTCAACAACTGGAATGCCCACAGAGGTTCCTCACTAAAAGAATACAGGTCGTAAGTAATATGTCCTATGAAGACCACCTCAAGGCCCTATCCCTGTATTCTGTCTCCTACAGGCTTTTGAGGGGAAATCTATGCCTGGCATACAGGGCACTGTCAGACCCCACTCTGATGGACCTCCTGCATATCCACAAAACAAACAGTACCAGAATTACCCATTCTAAAGACTTATACCTCACCTGTGATATAGATAGGTATGTGTCCCAGAGACTACCCTGTCTATGGAACAGGCTTCCCATCCATGTGAAGCAGAGTTCCTCCCTAACCCCATCCAAGTGGAACTTGGACAATTGGATAGAAAAGTGGAAATTCATCCCTGGTTTGGCACCTATGTCTCTAATGCAAAAAAGTAACCTGTAAATGGTTCATCTCCCAAGACCATGCTTACACTTATCAAGGGTATCAGAACTTGTCAAAGATTTGGGATGCATGGCTAGGCTTAAAAAGGCCCTTGTGAACATTAGCCTAGTGAACACCTATGAACCTATTAGTTTTACTCAGAAATATAAAAGAGTGGAAAGACTTCCAAAGAAGGGAACTTATTGGGCCAGCCTTTACAGAGAGCTATCTTACTGTCAGTTTCACAAAGTCTGTGAAGGAGTGCAGTTCAGTGGCAAGAAAGCTCTGATGCTTTTGGCGTTCTGTTTTCATACTGAGCTCTTGGCAGTTAGAATGCATGGAAGGTGCTCTTTAGCTTTGATAAGCTGGCCCATTCGCAAAATATAACCCAAATACCTTAAGCTACTACAACAATGATCTAATGCTGAATACTGTAGAATAGCCTTATATAATGCAGATGAGTTTATATGTAAATGTATAATTTGTGAAGATCTGGAGTAAAAATTATAGAAGACATGAAGGCTGGGATTCAGATAACTTTGTTGCATTGTAGTAAGTGAATCTGCACAGTGGGCGGCTACAAGCAGTGTGTGTGTGTGTGTGTGTGTGTGTGTGTGTGTGTGTGTGTGTGTGTGTGTGTGTGTGTGTGTGTGAATCTCTCTCTGTCTCACACACACACACAAATACCACCAATGGGGAATGCTGACTGGCAGTGCTGGCTGTGGAATATGCTAATGGTCAAATAATGACAAAGTAATGAACAACATCATAAAAATTACTAGTCTGGTATATGCAAATAAGATGACAGAGTAGTTCATAAACATATTAATGCCATGCCATGGAGCTGCACAAACTGTGTAAAAGAACTCTGCTGAATTTCTGTGTTCACGCTAAGGGAACTGTGAAAAAATGTTGGGGGTTGTCACCTCATTAGTAAATATATATCTGCAACAAGCTGTCATTGCCACTACGAGCCACAATGGTGTATGCTGGTGCCCCCAGGGATACCATGTCATCCAACTACACTTAACTCTTCATGAACTTCACAGCACTGAGATCGTTAATCAGTACTGTGTGGATAGAGAGACCAAGCAAGACACTGTAGGCAGGTGTCAGCCTCGCCTTACAGCCCAGTGGGAGTTGTGGAGTACTCTTCTCAGTGGATATCAAGATACGTGTAACTTTATGTATACCAGCTACAGAGACCAACTAGGGACACAGTGTGGGTATTTTAGGCATCTGCCTTAAGAATACTCCATTAGTTTCTCGATGCCATACCTCAGTATGTGGGGAAGCATATGTGCTTCCTGCACACCTCACAGAAGAAAGCAATCAACATACAGGAGACTACATCCACACTGAAATAAAGGCCCACCAGGTTAACTGGGAAGGAGGTACACAAACAACAAGGTATAACTCCTTCAAAAGTGAGGTGCCAGGAATGCAGAGTGTCATTTACAGTGGGTCTGCAGGCCACCTGGGCAGTTATTATGACTCCTTTCTTCACTGGATAAGTAGGCTGGTATAACTGACCCTTTTTAGCCACAATCTGAGATCACAGAGCAGAAAATACATTAGGATCTTACTAATTATCAATATCATATACAGAATGAGTAAATGGTAACATTCAATATGATACATTCAATGCAAACTGGATAAGTTTAAGAACATCCATTCAGACAGCATTGAGAAAAGTACAAAGAAAAAAATACAAACCAAAATATGCATAAAATGCAGTGAAATCTCACACAAAAATACATAAACATTTCCTCAACTATACATATGGAATGTATAAAATGCAATATTATGTGGGTGAGAAAACTTCCTGCTTAAAATTCTATTATCTATGATATGGAGTGGTAATTCCTAGATCTTTATATTCATTCACAACACTGGGATTTAAAATTCCCATGCATACATTAGACCTAGGGGATGGCCTCTCAAAATACAAAATGCCACATCTGTCAGTATTAATCTGTAACCTGTGATCTTGTAACCAGTTATATACCTTTCCCAGATACACATTAAGTTTATTTGCATCACCAGAACTCGTAAAGAACACCCCTGTTTTAATGTTGTCCATGTATGTGGCAAGCCAGTATGAATCAGATATTGAAAAGAGTAAAAAGACCAGCATAAACATAAGAGGACCTAAAACCGATCCCTGTGGTATGAACTAACTCCCATTCTGTGTAACAGTTATTGATTATAACTCTGATCTCTATCCCTCAGCCAGTTTTCCACAACTGGAAATGGACTCTACAACACCGATATTGTGGACCAGTGCCAACCATACAATGAATATGCAGATTTTGTTCTCAACAGTCTGTGACTATTATAGGCTGAATGCAGAACAAGAACGTAAAGCCATATTCCAGTCTGCATATTAAAATAGTTTTGCCAATGGCACTGTGAGCAGTGGGTGGCAGGAGTTGACTGATCTTGTAAGTTTAAATTCAGCAAGAAGTTTATTAGTTACACTATCTTACTGTGTGGCAAAGGGGAGAGTAGAGTCAGGTATACGGCCTAGATACCTCTCTTCAATGACATTAGGTATGATGTTTCATGTTCCCACTAAGACCTGTTAAGACAATACAAGGGGCAGTGGGTAATTTCTTGACTGAGGTGAAGTCCATGACATTAGTTTTCTTAGTGTTAATTAGTCTTAGAGGTGGACCAAGTGCATATCTGAGGTTGCTGACTAGGTCCATTAATGAGTGAAGCTGTTCTGTAACTCAGACTGCAGAAGTAGCTAACCATCTGCATATCCATCCATCAATAATCCCTTTTTCTCATTTTTGCACAGGGGGTTGGGGTGTCACTTTAACACTGACAATCATCAAGAGATAAGATTTGCATCGCAGGATGGCTAGCGCTGCCACTGTGGTTCTTCCAGACCAGGGTTGTAGCTAGGATTTTCAAATTTGTACTCACAGCTCTCAAACTGCTACTGCCCCAGCCAAGCTACGGCCATTCTTGTAATTCACGGTTCGCTCTTTTAGTGTCGATGAAGAGGCATTCGCTGTAATGCCTCTTCAGTAATATAATATAGATTCACTCAAACTCGGTTCCTTGAATTGAAAATGAACCTGAAAGTCAGTTCTTTGAAAAATGCAGCATGGTAGTTGGGGTAGAGGATTCATGCTTTTGTTTTCTGTAACTAAGGTATAGGTTTTGAGCTTGAGTAAATTACTAACCATCTGCTACCCCTAACTAGGGTGTTTCATTCACACACACACCCCTACCTACCTCTTAGTGCAAGAAATATGGACAAAGCCTAAAATAAACAGGGACAGATATTAAATAATGCTCTTGTGGGCTTAGAAAGTTGCTAGAATAACAGGTTTTGTGCTAGTATGAGAAAGTTGGTAGAATAACAGGATTTGTGCTAGTATGAATTTTTCTAAAGGACATGAAGTCTGAAACTCAAATGTCTGTCATTATTTAGCAACTTCAGCCTCAAAAATGAGGAACAGACAAAATATATGGGGCAAAAATCTGGACATTCTGCAAAATTTGGACAGTTGAGAGGTATGCTACCTACCTACCTACCACACACACACACACACACACACACACACACACACACACACACACACACACACACACACAACAAATACCTCTCAACCTCTTAGAGCAACAAACCCATAAATAAAACTGAGGCAAAGACACAAAAATAAGGACTTTTTTTTAAATATTGCTCTTATAAACTTATTAAGATAATAGAATAGTAGCAGGTCTTGCATTAGTATGAATTTTCTGAAGGGTATGAAATCTGAAACTCAAATGTCTGCCATTATTTTCTAACTTCAACCTTTAATGATTTGCCACTAATTTGCAGAAAACTGCAATTTTATGAAAAACTGACCAAAAATGTGATGCAAAAATATAAAATTGCCAGACAATACAGCTGGGAACCTGTCAAAGAAGGGACACCATTTTAACATGAGCACTGTTAACTTGAGCAGCTGACAAAATTAGAGAATCTACATGCATTTCTGAAATAAAAGTAATGTATAACTCTGATCATTACGGATATTTATAATTGTAAACCCACCACGTTTTCTTCCAAAATTGCTATTTTGCAGAGGGATTATTAGAGGGAGAGCAACATTTTGAGCTAAAATTGGGGACAGTTGAGAGGTTTGGATATTCCTAATTCTATAAAGTGATTTATTTGCACATACCTCTCAACCTCTTAATGCAAGAAATCTGGACAAGGCCAAATATATAGGAGGAACATACAAAGCAGTACTAAAATTGATCTTGTATAAACTTAACACAGTTGATAGAATAACAGGTCTTGCTTTAGCATACATTTTTCTGAAGATTATGACGTCTGAAACTTAACGTCTTGTCATTATTTAGTGATTTCATTCCTAAATGATTTGCCAGAAAAGTTTTATTTTGCATTTTACAGCACAAACACCAATAAATATCTGCTAAACAAAGCAATGCAGTCTCACAATGAAACTAGACCTAGCATTAAAACTTCTCTGCCCTTGAAACTCACATTCATTGAAACAGCACTGAAACCCACATTCAAAGAAAATACATTTTGCCAGAAGCAGATAAAGATTAACTTTCGGCTATTTTTAAATCATAGGCCCCTTGCACATGAAACATCACGTGTTCTTTGATACAACTTCCTGATTGTATTAAAATATATTCCTTGTACAATACAGTATAGTTGTTAGAGAGCATTTTAAATTTATTGTTTTGAACATTTTTCCAGTAAACAATGAAACAAAATGCATGCACCAATAATGACAAAACAGCCGAATTCAGAACATTTCCATCATAGAAGTCTACTCAAACTTCTACAGTCCACCAGTATCAGTAAATATGCACAATCTCTGAACCAGTAAAAGCCATCTACATAATATCACATTAACGAAATCTGTAACTAATGAAGAGGTTGCTGCTAGCAAACAACTTTATATTTCATTGTTTCATCTACAAATAAAGTGCCTATTGCCCTTGAGGAATAAATTGCCTATGTTGCATTAAAAAAATGATACGCTAGTAATATTGCAATAGGGAATGGATGGCAAACTGATAACAGGTTCATAGTTACTACTAGATATCTTTGCCAAAAAGGACTACAGCATCCACCCCCCTTTACAACACGGTACAGTATCAGCAATGCATTTACCTACTGTGGGAGAAGAACCCACAGCCTTCTGCATCAAAAGTAAGTATATTACCTGTTGTGCTATTAACAATACAAGCAGACTCAGCATAAACAGCACTAAACTTTAGTTCCCCTGCAGCTCTCAGCTCCTTGTAAAATGTACTCGACACTCAGCTGTATCTCTGAACTTTGCAGCACAAGAAATCTGGAAAAAGCCAACATTTATTGGGGGGGGGGCAAAAGCCCAAAAACCAGGGACACATTTTAAACTTTGCTTGTATAATTTTGGAAAGTTGTTAGAATAAAATGCACAATCCTTACCACCATGCATGTCTTAACCCAGAACCATATGCACTACAGTCAGTGCAACATACCACTATGCTAAATCAGCAGTTTGAAAAATAGGAAGACTGAAACTTAATGGCTATCATTTAGATAGCCCTCACCTCTTAGCACAGAAAACCTGGAAAAACAAAGCCAATACTGAGGGAGTACAAATTCAGTTCTCACTTCACATCTTAGCACAAATAACCTGGACAAACAACAAAAACAATAATGGGGGAATACAACTTCATTTCTCACTTCTCACCACAGCTGGGGAATACAACTTCAGTTCTCACTTCTCGCCACAGCTGGGGAATACAACTTCAGTTCTCACTTCTCACCATAGCTCACAACTGTTAGAAAACAAAATATGAACAAAGTTCAGAAATGGTGGTGATTAGGGACTTTAGGCTCTTTTTACCCTGAGGCAAAGGTACAGGGTTTGAGCCTAAACACCTATAGCCAGCAGGTCTATTATGTTGGGGGCATTTACACACACACACACTCCTTACCTGATAATCCATTCATGCTGTTCACACACGCTCCTTACCTGATTATCCATTCACGCTGTTCACACACACTTGACATAACTATAGAATGCCTTGTGGTTGCCTTTTTAATCTGCAGCAATTTTGTTTTCATAGCTATCTTTAGATGATTTGATGAGGAATCTCAGTTTTTTGCTGAGGCTAACAAGGGAGGTTTTCCAGTCTTGTGATTTCACTCTTTTCTGCAACAGATTTTTCCTTCTGTTGTAGAGTTTGTTTATGGTAGGGGACCACCAGATTGACTTTCCTTTTTTTAGAGGAGAGCATCTTGGTTCTGTTTAGTATGGCCCATTCTATGCACTTGTGTATATGCTCTTACTGTGGATTGGTTTATGATTCAGCAGTCATACACCTATTTTCCATTTGAGTGGGCGTCGTGAAGTTTGCCACCTCTGTTTTTAGAAGCCTAAAATTGACTTTGGAAAAGTTTTTTATGGTGGTTTCCTTTAGCAGGGGTGTGGATGGGATGTGGATGTCCATGGTGATAAGCTTGCGGTCAGATCTGACCAGGGAGGAATTTATTTCAGGTGTAGAGCAATGGTTGCCCATGTTGGTAATGACCAGGTCAAGGATGTTTCTACCCCTGGTTGGGGTAAGAATTAGTTGGTCCAGGGCAATGGAATTAATGAATTCCAGAAAATGTTACGCAAGTGTGTTGGTACATGAGTACTTTTCCCAGTTAATGGAGGGGTAGTTAAAGTCTCCCAGTATAAGGGTATTGGGTTGTACCCTAATATTTTCCAGTGTGTTTAGGAATGTGTAGTTGGAGTCTTGGGACATGGTGGGGGATCTATAGCAGGCTACAACCTGGCTTGCAGTTTTACCCAGTGTTAGCTGTACCTGAAGTATCCCTGATGCATTACGTTGGGCTACTTGTCTGGAGGTGTGCATATCTTTTATGAATATGGAGACATCTCTGTCTTTAGTGCTTCGGTCTGGATCAGGGGGCCGAAAGGTGTGGCATGAATTATAGCTTGGTAATGCTGTGGTACTCTCCAGACCCTTGAACCAGGTTTCGGTCACTGCACAGATGTCGATGTTCTCCATTTTAAGGAGTGCCTCAAGTGAGTGCATTTTGAGTTTTATGCTTCTAGCATTGAGTAGCATAACCCCCAGATTTTGTGTGATAAAGAGGTTTGCATGTCTGCTACAATGGTGTCTATAGTCATAATTCACCATGCATCTTGTTTCTTGAATTACCAGCATATGCAAGAATCATTTCTACATCAGGATTACTACCCAAGAAAGATCATTACATTCAATGCAGGAATTGCCATCATTTGCATTGCAGAGGTTCACAATTATTATTTTTATTTATTCCCATTTTTTAGTATGGGAGTATACTTTTAAAGTTTTGATTCCATTTTTATTATTGTCTCTGTTTTATTGATATCCCAATTTCTGGATAAGCAGGATGTGTGGCTCTCTTAATTTTGCACTGTGCCACCTAGTGTGTGTCCTGCCCTAACCTTGTTAAATCCAAGTAGATGTTATCAGCAGGATATCATGTGAACCTATGTTGTAAAACCTTCACTTACTCCATGAAAGTCTAAATTTCTGTTCTTGAATTAACAACCAGATTATTTGTATTTACAGGGATCTGGCTACACCTACGACACTGTTTATCTAGGATTCCTAGAATATACTTATTGTCCTTGCTGGCCTTCCCCTGTTATTTCCTTTCTTCCTCTCTTCTGTTTCAGTCTCTAGATTATTACATTTCTCATCATGTTAGGGGTGGGGAAGGAGAAAGCAAGGCATACATTTTAATGTTTTTCAGTAGTACTAGAATTTGTGCATACAAATTGTCCTCTTATTTCTTCTTATGTTGCCAGAGTACTGTTTCTAGCCTGACACCCTGTGAATACTTTCAGTGAAATCTGAAAACAAATGTTCTTCCATGAAATGTATTACTGCAGCTATCAAAAACTTAGATTTCATGTTAGATATTAATTTTCCATTCTTGGGTTTATGCAGTAGACTGATAATGCTTAAAATATTTTGCAAAATATAAAAACTCGTGCACCTCTGTTGAACATTACACCTCCTAACTGTTATAACTTCACATAATTCAGCCTGATGTTTTGTTGTAGCCATCTTTTTATAGTACTGTTTAAATGAGATAGCTGTCATCTTCCCAAAATATTTTCACAAATATAACATGCTTTGACACTGTACAGCATGTGATTATTTTTCCTACCACATTTATTAAGTGACTAGTTATGATAAAAATGCAATTCCCAAATACAACCAAAAGCTTAGGATAAGACTGAATATTATATATTTCAACACTCTTAATAACTTATGCCATTTTCTATATTTGGATTGTAGGGTTTCAGTATAGACATTTTCTGTAGTACTTTACAAATGGTCCTTGGTGAGATACTTTTACAACTATGACTGAGAATGATGTACTGAACAATTGATCATGTATACGTATATGTATACACACACACACACACACACACACACACACACACACACACACACACACACACACACACACACACACACACTCCATTTGTGAACACTCTTGCCTTCCAACTCAGTGCTTGCACACACTTACTTCAATGATAATCCTCTATTCGTTGCGCTCCTCTGTTCGTTGCGCTTGCCTCAATTATAATCTTCTGTTCGTTGTGCTTGCATACTTCAGTTGATTGCCTTCCATTTGTGAATGTTCTTGCCAGTTCCAACTCTGCCTTCCATTTGTGAACACTCCAACTCAATTTGCTTGTTTCCCGCCTGCTTGCATCCAGCCGGACATGATGTGAGCTCACTTCCGACTGGCTGGTATCCTCCTTAAAGGAGCCAACACCTCCTTAAATGTACGTACGTTTTTTTTTTTTTTTTTCAAAAAAGCTACCCCCCCTTCTAAAAAAGTTGTACTGAAATCAGTACAGTGCGTATGCCTCCCGACGTCCCTGTTTCAGACCACACACTCACAAAATCATCTGCATATATTATTAATTTAAGAATGTTGGCAATGTCAGATATGCCCTGGAGCCCTGGCTGAAAATTCCATAGGAAATTCACAGAATAAAGCATACCAGAGATGCACCCAGTCAGAAACATTACTTAATGTGAGTTTGGGCTGCTGAAGGCACATTTTTGCTGTCTGCATTCATCCAGTGTTGTTCTGCAGTATGATCCTGGGAAGTGTGGAAAATATTTTCAGTATGTGCCATGTTACACAATATCATGCTTAGGAGGAAGTTCCAATGGTGGGGAGGGAGTTTCAGTTGCAGAAGGAGCAGTCTCCAGCACAATGGGCAATGAAGCCTGTGCTAGATGAGGAGTAGGTGCAATGGCAAGCAGCAGGGGATGATCATGCTAGATGGACGTGGGGCGCAATATGCTATGTCACTGGCAAAGAGTCAATCCCTTGCACATAGTTTTAACCAACAGTAAAGCTGATACACTACAGTAGAAGTGATGCATGCAAAACCTGCACCAGGCTGTGCTTACCCAGGCATAGTCTGACAATACTGTGTAGCAGACACAGGCACCCTAAGTAACAATACACCCATGGTAAAACACAGTTATCTTTTGTACAGGTGGGGGAAGGAGCACATGTGGATGGCTTTCAGAGGAAAATATGTGAGTGCTGAGGACAATTAAATGAAAGAGTACATTTGTGTACATTAGCTTTGAGTGGGGGAGGCATTAGAATTAAAGGCTTTAGTAAGGGCCACTGTCAGTGGAGGTGTGGACATGTGTCTGTGTATGTTTGTGTGTTAGTTTCTGTGTGCGTCTGTGTGTGTATGCGCTGCTGCTCAATGTACTAAAGGCAGTAGTGGTGGTGTAAGTGTGTGTCTGCTGGGACACTGCCACAGCAGTATTTGCAGCACAGGTGAAGGGTGCATGGTAGAGGTCTGAGCACTCAGTGCATTAAATGTCATCATGCTGCATGAACATGACTGATGCCCCGTAGCAAGACATGCCACTGCGCTACTACCATGACCCCTGGGATGGCCTTTCCTAGCTATAGACAGCTCCATAACAGATGTTGCTGTGGAAGTGCTAGCACTATAGGAGTGTAATCCCGGTCATTCAGGGCCATGATGGCTACCATCTGTGGAGGTATTAGTGGAACGGCTTTGTAGATGGTGTCTCACACACAGCAGACTAGTTTTACAAGACATGGTGCATTCAAGTATGTGATTTAATCTAGCAAAACAATCACACATACGGGATATGCACTCCAGTAGGTCATCTCACACATTCTGCTTCAGCCTTACTAACTGCGCCATAGTTGTGGAGGTAGTAACTTGTGCCTCCATGATGACCTTGTACTTATGGTTGTGGCCACTATCACAACAACTTTAGGGGGAGGGCAGTAACTATGTCTCCACTGAGCTTCAGTACCGCCCTCATGTTTACCCCCACACTCAAAGGGGATAAGGGCAGATGCTGACATGTGTCTGATAGGGGTACCACAATTTCCTGACTCAATTTCCTCAGTAAACTGTCCTTCTTGTGTCTCTCCTGGGTGTTCTCGGGCATAGAGGCTGTATTCATGGTCTGTGTAGGGGATGTAGTGGTCAAATTCCCTGGGTCCAAAACACACACACACTGTAATCCATGACTATGCTATCATCATCAGAGATGGCAGATCCTCTAACATCAGGCAGTGGCAATTCCACAGTGGTAGTGCTAAATAAAGAATGACCTGTCAGCACAGCAAAGCACAATACACCCTGTATAAGTAAACATGAAAGTTAGGTGTAAGAATAGTAGCATTTGAAAACCAAACATTTAAACAGCATACCATGTGTAGATGGTTATGCAGGTAGAATCCCTGTTGTTCCTGTATAAGCCAAAGCAGACAGCTTTAATAACCTGCCCAGTGACTAATGGGTCAAGAGAGCTTACAGCTACTATTACACAGTAACAGGTCTACTTTTTATTTTTATTTTACATTTGTTTACAGGGAAAGTCCGACTGGAACAAGGTCCATTTACAGAAGAGGCCCGGGGAGAAAAGCTCCATAACATAATGGTACAAATACAACAAATGACAAACAAATTTCTGTACAGAGGCATAAATACAGTCAAAGCCCAATGTCTTTATATGACAACACAATCCGCAAATGAATCCACAAATGACAGAAAATTTCTATACAGTGGCATATATACAGTCTTGGAGATTTTTCGTACCTTACTTTGATTTGAGTAAGCTTGGTATATAGATAGCAAAACTTTGAATTCCCTATTGGTAGTACAAAGCATAAAAATGAATGAAGAGAATCTGGGAAATAATGCTATATCGAGAGATATATCATAGCGTGAGAAATAGTTTGTAGTATAGTAGTTCCTGACAGGGAGTACAGAAATAGCTGAGGTAAGCAGGGGAGATAACGTGTGGCAAGTTAGGAGGAGAGCAGAAAAGATTTTATGTGATACAGGGACAGAGCCATGATTGCAAGAGGTGTGACTTTAGTAATTTCTTGAAAAGTGAGATGGATGATGCAGAGGAGATACTTTGGGGGAGGTTATTCCATTCCCTAGCAATGGTGTGGGAGAACAGATGTTTCCCTGCAGTGTTATTGGCTTTGGTTATGCAGAGCAGGGTTTTGTTGGATGAGCGTAGAGGGCGATTTGCAGAATATTGGTTTAGAAGTTGGTTTAGGGCTGGGGGTTTCTGAAGGTTCCTTATTATGTTGAAGGTGAGGACTAATTGGTGATAGCTAATTAGCTGAGGGAGCTATCAGCCCTGGGAATTCTCAACTTGTAAACACAAGCCTTCCAGTAGAATTAATTATTAGTTTGCTCAGACCATCCACAAGCCTCGGGATTGCGCCGTAGTACAGTGCATATATTAGGCTGCCCCATCACCACCAGTCGCACAAATGAGCTGCTTACCATTGCATGGCTGCAGGCACACCCAAGAATGGGTGTGAGCGAAGTGTCTCATTTTCTCATGCAATACATGTCAAGAGATGTGGAAGGCAGTGTTCCTTTTAGAGCACAAAGGTTGTATGTGAAGAAAAGTTAGCAGGTTAGGTCTTTGCTTTCAGACTGCATGTGATGACACCTGCTGGTTTGATTCTCCCTCAATTGTCTCTTGCATCATTGCTAGTAATGTGGATGGATGCTTACACTTAAGTATAATACTTGCAATATTAGAAGAGGAAAGTAAGTATGGGCTACATTTTTTCACTGTATCTGTAAATTTCTATTACAGATGCTCTTTCTCCATATACCTGGTCTGATGCTTTCATTCTGTGTTTGACTGCAGCCTTCAATCAGATTGTACAAGAAGCAACACATTAAGGCTCTGCTTTCTGGATTGCATGGGGTAATTTCTCTGAGTTTGATCCTCCTTCCTTCATTATCTATTGTGTCATCATTAGGCATTTTGTGTGGGTGTTTGTTATAATTCTGAATAAAGTACCTACAGTACTCCAATAGAAAAATATGTATGAGCTGCATTTTTTTATTTTTAATTTTACACGTCTTGTCTCACACATGCCATTACTTGCTTTACTCAGGGTGCACAAGTAACTCAGCATGTTAATGCTTTCCCTTTCAGAGTACACATGATGATGGCTGCGGGTTCCATTCCCCTTCAGTTGTGAAATCATGCAACCATTGGTAATCTGGCATGGGAGTTTGTTATTTGTTTGAGTACAGTACCTGTAAATGTTATAACAAAAATAATTGTCTGAGCTGAATTTCTTTGTATCTGAACATTTGTCTCACTCCATTACTTGTCAGTAAGCTTCTTCCACTGTGCAAGTAGGTCAATGTATTGAAGTTCTGCATGATAGGTTACAGTTGATGATAGCTGTGGGTTCAATTCCCCATTGGTTATAAGATATGCTGTCACTGTTAGCTTGGGGTGGGTGTTTCTTGCACTTTGGAGTATAGTGCCAGTAATGTTATCATAAAAAAGACATAAGAGATGCATTTTTTCATCATATCTATACTTCTCTCTCTCTCTCCATCCCTCTTTCTCACTGTATTCTTTCTATTACATAAATTTACTTTGCGTATTATGTTGTTTCTCTCCATTTAATTCTGCAATAATATACAGCAGTATCTAGATCTTGTTGGCACCTCATAGGTGGTAAAACCATCACCGCCAGCACTCAAAAGATCTGAGTATCAGCCTGCCACAATCACCTCCATCCTGAATTTTTAAAACTCGGGTGGATGACTGATTTGGAAATGATTTTTTTTTAATGTTATCATCAATGAGAATTGATTTGTTACAACCTCTAAAAAGGTCTTCAGCCATGTAATCACATTGAAAACTTTTGTTTTTTATAGCTGTGGGACTCATAGCCTCACATTTCTGAGATGGAGTTACATCATGGTGGCTGCAGGCATGCATTACCGCAGCCCGTTTTATTAAAGACAGCAGGACAGCTGATTAAACTACACTCTTCAAAAAAGTGAACTGGCAATAAGAAATTCACTCCTTTTCTCCTGGCCTCCTTTAGATGCCCAAGCTATTATTTGAAAGCCCAGGTCAATAACAGAACAGGCAAACACACTACCTCAAAGTCAGCATGCTGACTGTAGCAAGCGATATAAAAAGCTATGCAGATAAAATTCAATTAAACAAAGATACCAGCTGTCACAGTAGTGTTGATTGAGCAGATTAAAGTTATTTGGTTATCACTATGACAGATCTGCGTGAGTGAGTCCATTGTCAATAATTTGTAGGACTAGCCACAAATATTACGACCACTCATCTCATACAAAAAAAGCAAAAAGGCCACAAAGGAATAAATCAAACTTTCCCATGTTGCTAAGTACTTCCTTAATATCCCATAATGTACTGTGCAGCCCTTATTCTCAAGATCTAAGGCAAACTGTGTGGGAAGGTGTTTAGGGTCATTACTGAACATTGCTCTTACAGATCTATCATAATGATAATTGCACAACTTTTGTAAATGATAAAAGTATGCCCAACTAAGTTGTAGGATGGCATCTCATGCTGTTTCTATTGGTGGTCTCCTAAGGCAGCATATCCTAGATAATGGCAGCCCCAAAGCCAGACTGGACTGGGAAATTAGACACAGCTTCTAATGCTTTGAAAAGGTGTTAAGACAGACCACATGGTCACTACACGTCATCAAAGGATGCTTTTGCAGAAAAGGCTACTGAGGTTAGCTAAAACTGTAGTATGATTGGTCTTGGGTCCTACTCTGTTTGACATCTACTTCTCTGAAGTCCAATCCAACACAAAGGGACTCTGGATGACCAAGTTTGCTGATGATTGCAAACTGGGCATCATTATGGATTCCCCAAGAGATATAGACATTCTACAAAAAGGCCTCACCGAGACCAATGACTGGTGCCAGAACCATGGCCTTAAGGTCAATGCCAAAAAATGCATCGTCATTCCCTTTGGGAAGAACTCAGTGCCCATGAACTACCACATTGATGGGAGTCCACTAAAGACCGAAGGTGTAATAAGAGATCTGGAAAAACAGGTTGATAGCAACCTCTACTTTGACAACCACATTGCCACTGTAGTCAGAAAATCCTTCTATGTGACACATCTCATTACAAAGGGTTTTGCATCCAGGAAGAAAGAGGGTATAGTCTCCCTCTACTCTTCCCTCATTAGACCTATTGTAGAGTACAACGCCCCATTTGGCATGTATCTCACTAGATATCTACAACAACTGGAAAGGCCACAACAATACCTTACTAAGAGGATCTTAGGACTTACACACATGCTCTGTGCAGACAGACTCAAAAAAACTCAAGCTATACTCTGTCTCATATCGCCTTCTTAGAGGCGATCTCAGCTTGACCTACAAAGCCATGTCTGACCCAGCACTGTTAGATATGCTACATCTAAAGAAATCCCAATCCCTCCATACAACACACTCCAGAGACCTCAATCTCATCACCTCAATCAACAGAACATGCTGGAGGGACAGGTTCTTAACCCAGAGACTGCCCATGCTCTGGAACAGACTTCCCATACACGTCAAGCAGAGCACCTCACTGGCCTTCTTCAAGAGAAATCTTGACGAGTGGATGGGAAATAGAAAGTTCACCCTGAGGATCACTTCAGTGGCCCTACTTGATAGGCACACTTTGACCTAATGTCAGATGGCACAATGCTAGGGAATGCTTTGGGCTAGGTTTGTAAAGGCTCCAGGGCCATTAGCCTAGTACACACCTATGAACCTATGAACCTATGAGCCTTAGTAGCCTGGGGCATTGGTTTATCCACGCTTAAGATAAAGAGTAAAAGGCTGGTTATTTTTGCATTTTGACTTGGTTCTATCTGAAGAATACATCAAATGGCAGTGACCATCCATATGCGAGAACAAGTCCTCCTGAGTATCAAAGTAAAATGGAAAGAATGCAGGCCAATGAATGCACTGATTTAAATTTGGCTCAACCGCAACTTTAGGCATAAATGAGAGGCTGCTCCAAAGAGGAACTTTTTCTACCTAAAAAAGCAAGAAAATGTGGGTCAGGAGACCGAAAGCATGCACTTTAAAAATCCTTCAAGTTGATATAATAAATAGTGAGAGCAGAGTCTTCCACATACAGAGTTTATGCCTGTAGTATTTCCAGCTCGAGAAGCAGTCCAAGTCAAAAACTTTTCCAGAACAAAACACAAATCCCAAGGCGGTACTGGATTTCACAGTAGTGGTCAACTGCATTTTAATGGGCAAGTAACTTAGACCAGTTTTGAAAATACCTGCAAGGTATTTAGGAACTATAGGGAGAAGAACAGTGTTCCTTATGTTGAGCTTTTTTGAAGAATAGAGTATACTGACCATTCTACCAGAAAAAGAAGGATTACTAGCAACTAATTGGAGGGAAACAAATATTTCTGAATCATTTTTAAAGTTAACAGAATAACAGGTTTTGCAGAAAGAAGCTGCAAATGTGAAGTATGAAAGTGTAATGTTTGGCATTACTGACCGACTGTCACTGTGCTAAGCAGTGCTGTCTTGTGAAATATGGGACGGTCTGCATCATTATAAAATACCTATATTAGTACGCACACTAATAAACAACATTAATGCAGACCACATTAAAAGTATTTGTCAGTGGAACAAAAAGGCATATGGCGACAAGGATGAAACAAAAAATACTATCTTCCAGGCTGGAATCATGAGGTACAGCTTTTTAAAACTAAGTACAGAACAAAATTACATAGCATTTCACTGCTACAGCGGTTGCATGTATAAACAAATGTGACTAGCCAGCATCTCTGGGTGAGTGATGTTCAGTCACTCTAGTTGGGGAGGGGGCACAAAAGGGCATTCTGCAACTGTAAGCACTTAGCACTTCCTATAAGAACCCACCCTCACTAAAGTTAGTGCAATCTGGTTTACAGCATCCTAGCAATGACTCTCAGAAAAGCTGCCACTCTGTGAACAAAGGGATCACGTGACTTACACGGCAGTAGAATGTAAACAAGCTCCTCTAGCAAAAACCTATGTTAGTGGACCTTTAAAACATGGCACACCAATGTGTCAGAAACTTCATTTAAAATCTGATCAACTTCAGACACAATGGAGAAAAAAGTTTTGCAATTTTCGTTAGGCATTTTGACTACAGTTTGCTCATATATTGTTAAAATACTGAAAAATCCTTAAAATATGCAAACAAATATATGCAGAGCAAACTGCAGGGAGTTTGAAACATTTTTGCAGATTCTCTCCTGCTTCCCTACAAAAATATCTGAAGAGTCCCGGTGCACTACAAAATTCACACACTTACTTCCTTTCCAAAACATTACACTGTATGACGTGCCTCCATTTTGAAAGCATCCAGAGTCGACAAATTTCCAGTTACAGACACCTCAAGTAACAAGCAGGCCAGTAAAGCTTTTCTATCCCTAAAGCTCTGTCACATCAAAAAGTATGTAGTGGTAGGCCACTAAACTGAATCTGTTTAAAATGCCTGAGAAAGAAAACAGAACATGAGAAGAACATTTCACAATTCAAATTACTGAGAAATAAGCTGCTACCACTCAAGTGCAGGCCTGGTTTCTTTCCTCTTTTTTTTTTCACTTCACCTGAAAACAGCCAACTGACAAAATAAAAGAATATCAATATGACTGTAAAATAACAGTTTCCAATCATCTATAACTCAGATTTTATACTCCAATGAGCCCAGAAGCCAGCATGTTTGTTCCAGTCCCTTGGCTCTAAGGTTTACTTAACTGTTCTTCTGTGTTCCGTGAATGGGTGGTAGTCCGGGGAAGATCTCAGTTTGTTGAGCATGAGTCATGACAAATAGAGAAGAGACAACCAAACAGTACAGAAAGCAGAAGCAGGGGCATTAAATAAATATAGAATTATAATGGGGTATCTGATCATGACCAGCTTATGTTTTCAAGACATGGATGTCAGAAATTCACCACAAAAGTAAAACTACAGTGAGCTTATCGAAGGAAGGACACTCAGCAAACTCGGAGCTACAATATATAACATTAAGTATCCTGTTTTTTGTTTATTTTGTTCTTTATTTCTTTGTTGTTTATAGCACTTTGTGTACTGTGTATTTTTTCTAGCTAGTTTCACTGTGTGAGGTATTAACTGGAAATTGTCCACTCTTATTAAGCATCTGTTGGGTTGTTTGTTTATGATAACTTGTTGCAGTTAAACTCTTTTTTTCTAGTGGCTCCTTTAGCTGTTTAAAACTTTCATTTAAAGGCTCACTGCTGCTTTTCAACTGGGAGTAACATTTCTGCAGTTTGTTTCTCACCCTCCCTCCCTGTTGGTATACCTAGTGTAAATTTGATCTGGGACCCTCCTCCCAGTCTAGTGTCATTACCTCATTCTACCCAGTACAGGGAGAGCATTTGAGAAGGCCAATCAGCTTAGTTTCTGCTACTCCTTTCTCTCTTTCCAAAAAAAAAAAAAAAAAAAATTATCTGCTTTTACTGTATTTGTGTTTTTTCTTACTTTATTTTGCTTTTGCGTCATCTTAAAAGTACTCAATTGTATTTATTACTGCTTGGTGTAACTCATTGTAAGCCTTTTAGTTTAAGCACCTGGGCTTCAGACCAGTTTTACATTAGGAAAGTTTGTGGTCTGCACTGTAGTGGCAGAACAAGTAGCTTACATCCTTCTAAGTTGGGAACTGCTGATTGAGGGCTCAGTGTCTGTTATTCTAAAAGTGTATTCATTCTGGTTTAAGCACTTGGGCTTGAGGCCAGTTATTTTACATTAAGAGGGTTCGTGTTCTGCACTCTTGTGGGAGGAGAGGCTGGACTCTGCCTTTCCGAGCAGGGAATTTCTGGTTAAAGGCTTATAGTGCCTGCATATTCTGTTTCTTACTGAAATTGGTACACCTTGTTTGCTGTAGCATAGACTAGATCCAGGCCTGCTGAATCTAGCTTTATTTGTATGCTTGTTGTTTGTTTATTTCCCTGAAACGCTAATTCCACCTAAGCCTTTAGCACTTCTGTGGATCCCTAGTGATATCTGCATTGCTTACTGTACTTATTTCCTTGTTTCACTTGAAAGAAAGTTACTGTTTGTCGTTTTTGCATTTAAGTTACCTGTAACACATTGCATTTAAGTTACCTGACACTTGCTCACTAAAGCAATTATATAAGTCAGCTCTAAAAATTAAAAGCACTACACCCTCACAAACTCCCCTTGAGTACCTTGTTCCCCATTGGCCCTTTTTTCAATTATAAAGGAATTCCCAATACTATTCTAGCATGTCCAAAGGTCAGTTGTCAATCTCCTCTCCAGTCCAGCAGGTGAATCTGGGAATCTTGAGGCAATGTTACAACTGCCTCATGTACACAGACAACCCTCTCCTCCTCCCAACAAATTCCAACACATGTGAGAGATGCAACCATATAGCCAAACTGGAGGCTAAGCTCTCTCAACTCAGTACTGGCGTAACCAGTCAGGAGGAGAAGGAAACCACACTCACTACAATTCCAGTCTCACATAGACCTACCACGACAACAAACCAAACACATAAACACACAAAACATACTCAGAGGCTCTAAATAAAAATCTGCCTAAGCAGCAGAGACGTCCAAAGCAGACACCCAAGCAAAAAACAAAACACGTGCAACACATAACTCACAAAGCCAGTGTGCGAACAGTCACAGCCCTTAAGGCTAAACAACACACCTGATACACTTGTAATAGGTGACTCTATCGTCAGGCACACTGGCGTCCCGCTCACCAGGCTGAACAAGGAGAAGGTCACGGTGAGCTGCCTGTCGGGCTAGGATCCGCCACATAACACAAGCATTCAGGTCACTCCAAGGCAAGTACAAGTATGACTCAGTCATTGTCCATGCTGGTGTGAATGACCTGAGGCACCTCCCTGGACTACATGAAAAGAGACATAGAGGAGCTCTCTGAGCATGTAGCCCAGGCCGGTATGACCCTGACCTTGAGTAGCATCTTACCCTCACCAAGAATGATGCCACAATATGAAGACAAGATGATCAATTTCAACAATTGGCTTAAGTGTTGGTGTCATTCAAAGGGGATCCAATGCCTGTCAGCCTGGGATGACATGCTTGACAAGCCACGATGCTTCGCTAGGGACGGCTTGCACCTGTCACCCCTGGGCTGGATATTGGCAAAGGCTCTTGCTACCCCATAGTGCCTTTTTCAGGCAAGGCTCAAAAGACAAACCCACCTCCATAGGTATCACAAGGGATAAGAAACTAAGAGTAATGCTACTCAACGCCAGAATTCTAAACCTCAAGATGCACGCCTCTAAACTCTCCTTAGCATGGAGAACATCGATATCTGTGCAGTAACAGAAACCTGGTTCAAGGCTCCGAGAGCACCCCAGCACTACCAGGTTATACCTCATACCATGCTGCCCCAAAACTTGGACCGAACCACAAAAGGAGGGTATCAATATTGTCAAAGATACCCACACCTCCAGGTTGGTGGCACGAAGCATCAGAGACTATCCATGTGCAACTAACTGTGGGTAAAACTGCCTTCCAGTTTATAGCCTGCTACAGACCACCCTCCCAAACACAGGAACCCCACTTGGCCTTCCTGAGAATACTGGAAAATATGAAGGTCTCTCCAAACACCATTATATTGGGCGACTTCAACTACCCAAGCATAGACTGGGAGCATTACTCTAGCTCCAACACCCTAGCCCAAAGGTTCCTAGAATTTATAAACTCAAATGGTATGGAACAACTTGTTACCACTCCCACAAGAGCGGAAAACATACTGGACCTGATCATCACCAACATGGGGACACTATGCTCCAGACCAGAAGTGTATCCCTCACTGGTAAGATCAGACCATAAACTAATCTCACTGGATATTCACATCCCGACCCCACCCCTGCCCAGAAAACCACAGTGAAAAACTTCTTCAAAACTGTCAAAGCCCGGGCCTGTGGAAAATACAGCCCAGACCGCAGAATCCTTTATAAACGCATTCTATGAACACCTTCAGGAATGCATGGATCATGCAATCCCAAATAAAACCAAGACCCAATCCTCCAAAGGCAGATGTCCTGTCTGGTGGATCCCAGCCATAAACAAACTATACAATAGAAGGAGGAAGCTACTACATGATAGAGCAAAATCCCAAAAGGGAAGGCATCTCTGATCAGTATTAGCAAAAACTACGGGCACTCATAAAATCGTCTAAGGCCAGCTTCGAGAGAAAAATTGCACAGGACACTAAGGATAATCACAAGGCTTTCTTTAGTTATGTTAGGAACCTGGGTGGGAATTCCCAGATATGCTCAGAATTAGTCCAAAATGACAAAAAATACACCGAGCCCACAGACATTGCCAACATCCTAGCTGACAGGTTCAGTGCAAACTTCTCCCCCTCCCCACCAAAGGGCAAATATCTATCCCAACAGAGTGCTGCCCCTGACATCTCAGATGCTCAGGTAAGAGCCGCCCTCTCCAAAGCAAAAACACAGCATCAATGGGACCAGATGGTGTCGGGCTGCATCCTACATGAACTCCAAGAAGAGCTAAACCCAAACATAAAACTACTGTTCAATCTTAGCCTTACTACAGGATATGTACCCAAAGAGTAGCAACAGTGGTCCCTCTCCACAAAGATGGTGCCTCAACGGATCCTGGAAACTATCGCCCATAAGCCTGACTAGCTTGGTCTGCAAAGCTATGGAAAGGATCATCATGGACCTCATAAATAAAGATATTGGGGACCTGCAGACACTGGATCCTACCCAGTTTGGCTTTGTTAAGGGCAGATCCTGCCTCTTAAACCTGGTCGATTTCTTTGAAACAGTCACCAAGGCCATTGACGAGGGAAGGTGGTCCACACAGCCTACCTGGACCTCGCAAAGCCTTCGATACAATACCCCACTCGGGCATTATAGACAAGCTCACCAGCTTAAATATAAACCCCTATGTCACTAGATGGATTGCAAACTGGCTCAAGGACAGAACCCACATGGTTAGAATTGCTGGAGCCATGTCAGACTCCAAACCAGTTACAAGTGGCGTCCCACAAGGCTCAGTCCTGGCACCTCTCTTGTTCGGTATATATTTCTCGCCAGTACAGGCCAACACGGAAGGACTGTGGCTGACCAAGTTCGCAGATGACTGCAAACTGGGCGCCATAATCAACTCTCCAGCCGACACAAGCATCCTCCAAAAGGGCTTCATAGAAACAGACAACTGGTGCCAGAGCCATGGCCTCAAGCTAAATGCCAAAAAGTGTATAGTCATCCCCTTTGGCAAAAACAAATTACCACATAGGTGGTAATCCATTAATTACAGAAGAAGTCATTAGGGACCTGGGGACCCAAGTTGATAGCAATCTCTCATTTGACAACCACATGGCCAAAGTGGTTAGAAAAACATTTTATATAGCCCACCTAATCATGAAGGGATTCACATCTAGATCAGGAGGTCATCGTGCCTCTTTACTCATCCCTCATCAGGCCCATAATTGAGTACAATGCCCTTTTGGGATGTACCTTACCAGACCCTGCAGCAACTGGAAAGACCCCAAAAGTACCTCACCAAGAGGATCAAAGGGCTCAAACAGATGCCATATGCTGCCGGTTAAAGAAACTCCAGCTCTACTCAGTGGCATACCGCCTGCTCAGAGGCGATCTGTGCCTGACATATAAAGCCATGTCCAACCCAGAATTAATGGACATGCTGCACCTCAGAAAATCCAAATCCCATCGAGCTACACGCGAGAGACTTGAACCTCAGCACTGAAATAAATAGGACATGCTGGAGGGACAGATTCATAACCCAGAGGCTCCCTTCACTCTGGAATAAAATCCCAGTCCAGGTTAGGCAGAGTCCCACATTGACTCTCTTCAAGAGGAATCTTGATGAGTGGATGGGAGATCGGCTATCACTTCTGTGTCACTGTTAGACAGAGGCACAGTATACTAACCTCAAAAAAAGGCATAGCAAAATTAATTTAAAATGGGTGGCAAAAGCCAAACACACTCTGGCTAGGCTTATAAATGCCCTAGGGCAGATAGCCTAGTATGAACCTATGAACCTATGAACTCTTTACATCCATGTTGACAACACATAAGGGGGATTGATAGTCAGAGAGAGAGAAGCAATCCTTTTTATTTGTAATGCATGGAGGACTACATGTTTCCAAGTACTACAAGTCAAAGAAAGTAGTGCAGGAGTGATCCCCGCCACAGAAAGAGTGACCACCACAGAACAGTGTTGGGAAGTGCAGAATGGTTTAAAAATCTTAAATACTTCATCTGATGAAAAAGAGTAAGGGATGAATGAAGCCCTTGATGCTTTAAAGATATTCTCACTGCTACTCCATGTGGTCACGCACTGCTGTTAATGCCCTAGTATGAGACTAAAATTTAACAGTGGTGGGGAGTGTTTAACAAAGCTTGCAGAACACTTTCCTCAAGGCACAAAAAGGTGCTTAACAAGCCTGATTTTTCCCCGTTTTTGGGGTATTATCTCAGTATTCCGTGGCATCACAAAACATTTAATGTGTCAAAAGTCTAAAAGCCTATCCTTCCTGATCATGTGGGCCACTTGTTAAAACTCAGTATGCTGTGTTTCTTACAGTTTATGGCTGTCACGGTGACCAGAGATTGAGATGAAGTTCCTCTCTAAATAACTAAGCAGGAGTGATAATGGAGAACACTGGGCTGAGTGTAACTCGCGTCTGTGAATACGAACGCAAGTTGCTTTCTATCCAGTGTTGTTATCGTCGGTGCTACGTTAGTTGTTTTTAGTTCATCTTTACATACTGGAATCCTAGTCATTATATGTGTTTTCTATAGCCAAGATCTGTTTGTAACCAAACTTTCCCACAGCAATAACCACTTAAAGTTTCTTTAAACATCCATTTTCAAGGTTTAGCACTCCACAACCATATAGTAAACCTGATTTGTCAGTAAATGGTTCTAAAATTATTAGGAATTCCATACACTTGTTACTTTGCCTGCCTTACATTGCATTTAATGACAGTAATTTTAATGACGACAATTGCCTGTTAACTGAGTCAGCGAAAATACAGAAGAGGGCTAGACCCCTGAAGCTGAAAGTGCCTCCGGGGCTCTCACTGGGCAGGACTTATTTTCCTGCTGAGAAGTTAGTAAATCGTGCTTGGTTGCTACTATTCCAGTGGCAGCACTGCGTGCTTAAGCAGTTGAAACCCTTATTTCATGTGAGCACTGCTTAACCGAGTCTTCCAGTTAATGCACTGCCAGTTAATTTATGTATTCTGCTACAACAACTCCAAGAAGTGGTTGATGTCCTTACATTCACCGCTGCAGTATTCCTTACTAATGGGATTCCCTGCCGTGAAGCCCTCCATCCGGCCAGTTTACAAAAGATTTCCGTTGCTTTAAGCTACGCAGAATGTCGCCTGCTTATTCCTTGTAAAAGATAGGGCATAAAGGGGATGTTTATGCATACCATCGTCAGAATTTTTTTGGCACCAGTCCAAGGAATAAGCAGGTGACATTTTTCTGCTTGTTGTTTTTTCTGTGCTTGCTCCTGTTGCTGGAGCCCTTACAGTTGCAGATAAGTACCCAGTTGGGTTTTTGGTTACTTTTTTGGTTTTGTTTAGTACTGTTTGGAGTTAATGTCATCCAGGAAGGGTAAATGCCAGTGTGGGAGACTGATTCCTCATAAAGACCATCACGATAACTGTCTTTTTTTTGCCTTGGTGTTGCTCATGACCATACGTCTTGTTCAATTTGTCAGGCATTTGTCCCCAAAACTCTTCGTAGTAGGCTTTCTTCCCTTTCCTTGTACCTTGAGAACCAGCGACTTAAGCTTCTTATGCAGGTACTATGGATGGAGCTTCCTGTCCTGAGGGTCAGCCATCTGGGAAGATGGTGCATAAGGTAAGGCCAGAATCCTCCACTGTCCAGCCTCTGCTGGGTGTTTCTCCTGAGGTTATTATGCACCCGGAGGCTCACCCAGTTGTTTTCGCAGATTCTTCTACAGCGTCTGGTTTGGAGGCCATTGAGGATTTGGCAGGCCGCACGTCCAACGAGGCCTTACAGGCATCTGTTTTGAGTGTGCAGAGGAAGCACGGTTGACTGTTTCCGAGGGGTCAAATGAGGTTCCCCAGTTTCTCTTTCAAGAAAGGGGTCCTACTGCAGTTAGGGAATGCCATCCTGAGTCTGGGCCTTCTCAGGTTTCCAGGATGGATGTCCCTTTGAAGAAGAAACAGAAAACTAACCATATTTCTGCTGCTCCTAGGGATCCACAAAGTGAGTGGCAGGCCTTTACTCAGGGGTTATTTGATGCTTTACTGTCATTGCAGCCTCCTCAAGGGGTTTCAGTTCCTGCTCCTCCTTGGTCCGCCTCTTCCCCTAAAAGGCCCAGAGACTTCCACTCTTCTAAGGTGGATTCTGATGATGACTCCTTTGCTTATTCTGCCCAAATTCCTTCTTCTTTAGACTGTGGGTCTGACGAGGGGAATTATCATACTCTTGATAATCCCTCTGAGGAAATTTCCTTTGGGGATACGATCTCTAGGATGATGGACTTTTTTTTAAGTGGGATTGTGCCTAAGTTTCAGATAGCCATAAGAAATACTATGAGTTACTGCAAATGGAATTTCCTAAACCTGCGGCTATTTCTCCCGTCTTGCCTGCTTTACTGGATGTTTTTTCCACTGCCACTAAAGTGCCAGATTCTTTGCTCCCTGCTACTAGGAAGTCGGGTTTTACAGGGTACTTGAGGATTGTTCCTTTTTGTGTAAATGTCCTGCTGCTGACCCCTCTGTGGTGTCTGTATCTTCTGATAAGCCATCTCAACTGCTTCCTTTGTCCAGATTACTGACTTCTGACAAGGACAGTAGGACCATGGATAGGCTGGGTAAGAAGGTTTATACTTCCTCTACCCTGGCTTTTAGGGTTATTAATTATCAGACCCATATTTCTAGGTATGTCTTAACTCTTCTTTCTCAGGCCTGTCAGGTTCTTTCTGATCTTCCAGACTCTGAGGGTAAGTCTTCAGCACTTTCCTTGCTTGGGTCCTCCTCTCAGTTTGTTCGTTATTCTATCAAGTGTACTTATGATGCTACACATGCCTCTTCCAGGCTGCTGCCTCTGGCTCGGTTCTGAGAAGATATTCCTGGCTTCGGCTTCAACCTTTGTCTGATGATATTAAGGCTACGTTGCTGGATGCTCCTCTGGATAATGCTCTTTTGTTTATGGAAGTGGCTGCTGGTTTAAGTCTCTTCAGGACAAGGGGAAGGCTTTACAGGAGCTTAAGCATGTCTTTGTTTCTCCTGTGCTTAAGTTTCAACATAACTACCCTTCTAAGCCAGCCTTTGTTCGTAGGCAGTCTCGCCCTCCTTGTAAAGGTGAAAAGGGTGGTAAACAGACTCCTCCTGCTAAAGCCACTTAGACTGCCATGATTCTTAAGCATTCCTTTCCTGACAAACCAGGTGCTGTCTATCCCCCCATTCCTAGCCACATTCCTCTGTCTCTTCACCTTTCTTTTTCTCTTCCTGTTTGGCTCCAGATCACCTGGATTCTTTGGTTTTCTCAATCATTCATCAAGGGTACTTCATGGTCTGGACTTTCCATCCTCCTTTTACGGACATTCCTCAGCCTCCTCGGGAACAGCTTCCTTTTTTCCCCAGTGGTTCTTCAAGACCTCTTGTTTCAGGGTACTATTCAAGAAGTGCCTGTGTCTCAAAGGGGGAAAGGGTTTTATTCCAGAATGTTTCTAGTGCCCAGGAAAGAAGGTACTTGGAGGTCTATTCTAGACCTCTCTCATCTGAACACCTTTCTGAAGGAGCCTTCCTTTCGGATGTTGTCCTTTCAGTCCCTTTTTCTTCTCTTGTTCACTCAGGCCTTTTTGGTGTCTTTGGACCTCAAGGATGCTTATCTCCGTATTCCGATCCATCTTCTTTTCAGGAGATTTTTGTGTTTCTCTGTTGCTTCCTGGCATTTTCAGTTCTGTGCTTAGCCCTTTGGCCTTTCTACTGCCCGAAGGGTGTTCACCAAATGCCTCGCTCCTGTGATTGCCTTTTGCAGGCATCAAGAGATCCAAATCTTTCCTTATTTGGACGACCTGCTAATTTAGGCATCTTCTCCAGAGGTCCTTTTGCAAAATCTTCATTTTACCATTTCTCTTCTTCAGAGCCTGGGGTTCACAATAAACTTCAACAAGTTTTCCCTGTCTCCTTCTCAAGATCACGTCTTTCTAGGTTGCAGGTTTCAAACAGTGCCAGTGCTGGCATCCCTGTCTTCTCCAAAGGCATTAACTCTCATTTCTTTCTTTCAAACTCTTCTCCCCCCGGACTCCATTTCAGCCAGGGAGTTTCTGAGGGCTCTGGGGTTCATGGCTTCCACTATTCCCATGCTTCCTCTGGCCAGGCTCCACATGAGGAAGTTCCAGTGGTCTCTGAAGTCAGTGTGGCTTCAGCATGAGTATCCTCTAGCCTTTCCTGTTCCTCTTCTCCTGTGTCTCAAGGTCGAGCTTCTATGGTGGATTCAGCAGTTGTCTCTGAATCCAGGGCTCCTGTTTCAGCCTCCATTTTCCTCTCAGGCTCTGTTCACAGATGCTTCAGATGTGGGATGGAAGCAAAGTTTGGCTCCCTGAAGTTTCATGGAGTGTGGTCACCTCATCAGCAGAAGGACCACATCAACATCAAAGAGTTGAAGGCTCTTCTGTTGGCTCTTCAGGCCTTTCATCCTCTTTTCTCTGCAGGGCCTCTCAAGGTATTCACAGATAATACCACAGTCATGTGGTATATCAACAAAAAGGAGGGTAGTAAGAGATCCTACCGTCTTTGCCAGCTGGCACTTCTGGTATGGGATCTAGCTATCCAGTATCATGTGACTCTTCAAGCAGTTTACCTTCCTTCAGATTGGAACATTGTGGCAGGCAATCTGAGCAGGTCCTTAACTCAATCGTATGAATGGATGCTTCCCAGGGATGTGTTTCTGGACATTGTTCACCAGTTGGGTATTCCTCAAGTAGATCTCTTTGCCTCCCCTTTGAACAAACAACTTCCTCTGTTTTGTGCCAGAGTCCCAGGTCCTCTGGTCTGGAAGGTGGACACCCTCTCATTTTCTTGGAAGGGGATGTTTCTTTATGCATTCCTTTCCCTTCTTCTCATTCTGAGAGGCTGTTCAAGATTCAACAGGATGCTCCCAAATTCTTGTTAGTGACTCCCTTTTGGACACCACAGCACTGGTTCCCTCTACTTCTGCATCTCGCCAGGGGCAATCATCACAAGTTACCTCACAGGGTGGATCTCCTCACACAAGACAAGGGGTCTCTTATCCATCCCCACCTATCCATGCTTCAACTAGAGTTTTGATTCCTCAGACACCGTTTTTTCTGAGGACGTGCTGCAGGTCCTGCAGGAGGCCAGGAAACCTACTACTAGTTAATCCTACTTGTCTAAATAGAAGAGGTTTTCTATTTGGTGCCTTTCTCGTGACCTGGACCCACTTTTTGTTGATGTTTCTTTGGTTCTTTCTTATTTGTGTGAGTTGCTCAATGCTGGTTTGGCCTACTCTTCTGTTAAGGCCCACTTATCAGCTCTTTCTGGTTCTCTGCCTTTAACTCCCCCGTTAGCTTCTAGATTTGAGGCTAAGCAGTTTCTTAAAAGCATCCTTAAGATTAGACCTCCCAGGAAGCATGTTCCTCCTCCCTGGGATCTTAATTTTGTTCTAGAAAAATTGACTCAGGCTCCTTTTGAGCCTGCTGTTTCTGCTTCCTTGCAACATTGTTCTTGGAAGACAGTTCTTTTGTTAGCTCCTACTTCTACCAGACGGATGTCTCGAGTTGCAAGCCCTTATGGTGTGTCCACTTTTTTGATATTTCATGAGGAGAGGGTTTCCTTACATACTAATCCTTCTTTTATGCCCAGGGTAATTGATGAGTTGTCACTTAATCAGTCTATTAATTTGCCTACCTTTCTTCCCTCTCCGCAATCTGACAAGGAGAAGGTGCTACATACTTTAGATGTGCAGACAGCTCAGATTTTATATGAATAAAACTAAAGCTATCAGGAAGTCTAACCAGTTATTTGTTTGCTTTCATCCTAGGTCTTTAGGTTTGCCTGTTTACAAGCAAACTATTTCTACTTGGATTTCAAATGCTATTTCCTTTTGTTACAGTTTTCATGGCGAGAGCCTTCCTTCTTCTGTTAAGGCTCATTCCACTAGTGCTATGGCTTCTTCTGGTGCTTTTTCCATGGGCTTAGATGCTAATTCTATTCTTGAAGCTGCTACCTGGACTTCTGTGCATACCTTTACCAAACATTGTAAAAAATTGTTAGATGTTGGTAGCACACAGCAGAGATGTTTATTTGAACAAAAAGTAAGCGCTTTCGAGGATGGACTCCTCTTCTTCAGACTAACAGTGAATTAAACCAACATCACATTTAAAAAGTCTATCTAATCATACACCAACCAATAAGGGCAAGGCCTTAATCATGCAATTAAGCATTAAAGTGCTAGTACAATATATAATATACAAACATCAAACCCTACAGCACATATTCATATCCCAACCTATAAAAAGCAAAACTTTAGTCACTCAAGGGAACAATAAAGTGCTAGTGCATCATATAAGTATGAATTCATCTTCCCAAAAGTATGACATCTATTTAAAACACATTAAACATGTATAAAAAATATTATATATAAAAAACATTTATATATATATATATATATATATATATATATATATATATATATATATGAAATAACTGCATGTAAATTAATCTTACATTAAAATGCATAAAAATGCTTGAGAAAAATAATAGTATAAACATGCATATGTACACATCTGCTTAAATACACACATATGTAAATGTACATATACATCTATACACACACATAATTGCTCTAAACAACTAGCATAGAACATGCATAGACAAAATAAAAATACATATATAAACAACTCTATAACATTAAAAACATTCTTAATTACAAGGGTTAGTGTTTTAAACTCTGGGCTTTCAGGAATGGCTTCAATGATACTTTACTATTAAGACCAGATGGTCTATCCGCTCGAAGCTTTAATATCCATTCCTGTTCTACAGTTTCTGTTTGATTGTTATATCACCCCCTCATATAAACTAACTGTAACACAAAAAATGTAAAACTATGTCCTGAACCTTCAGTTTTAACATGCATAGCAAGTGCATTGCTCTCCTTCATATTCCTTATGTCCCTCATATGCGCCAATATTCTATCTTTAAATACGCGATTTGTCTTGCATATATAGAAGGCATTACAGGTAACACAGAAACTAAAGTATACCACATTCTTTGTCTGACAGTCAGCGTAAAAGTTTATATCAATTTTAAACCCCTTCTGTGGATGTATAAACTGTCCTCCAACATAAATATGGGAGCATGCCATGCATCTTCTGCATATGTATGTTCCTAATCTGTCTGAGCAATTATATTGATGTGCACCTGTAGACTTATACCAGAGTTGTCTTTTTAAGGACCTATTATTTTTAAAGGTAAAGCGAGGTTCATCTCCTATCACTCCATTAAGTTCTTTGACGTTAAATAAAATATCCCAATTATTCTTTACCACATCACATACTAAGCTTAGATCACTGGCATATGTGAGTGGCATCCTTAACATCTCACTATTTATATTTCCTGTGGAATGTGCATTGATTTCATTACTATTCATTAATCCAGTTTGTACCATTCCTGTAGTACTATAATAAGGTTTACATCTGTCTAGTCTTTCATCCCATGCTAGTTCTATCTGTCTATCAATATCACATTCTTTGTAGCCTCTCATCATAAATTCTTGTTTTAAGCTGGAGAGTGCTGCATGTAGAGTGATATCATCATTGTGCAAATGCATAATGCGATATACCTGCCATTTCAAAACATACATCTTGGTGTGTTTAGGATGCATGCTTCCATTATGGAGCGAGCACAGTGTTTTTCCTAACTGGTTTCCTGTACAGTTCAGTGGACACCTGATGAAATATACCTCTCTTCACCTTTACGTCTAAAAAATCAATTTCACTATCAGAATAATTATAAGTAAATTTAAGGAAAGGGGTGACTTTATTGATGTACACAAAAAAATTATTTTAACCGTTCTTCTGTATCATGCCATAAGAGGAAAATATCATCCACAAAGCGCTTGTACCAGACAATAGACTCAGCAAATTCATTATTATTAATCAGATGGCTGATTTCCCATTGTACTAATGATAGGTTGGCATAGGTATTGGCACAGGCCGTGCCCATAGCCACGCCAACCTTCTGTATATAGTGCTTCTCACCAAATATAAATATATTATTCTCCAGAATAATTTCTAGTAATGCACATATAAGATTAATTTTATCTGTAGACATATCCTTAGTACATAAAAAGTCCCTAACATTCTCAATACCCCAGTCATTTGGGATAACTGTGAACAAGGACTCAACATCTAAAGTGACAAAACAATAAGGGTCACCAAGCACTTCAACATGTGTGCCCAACTCTACAAGAAAATCCTTTGTGTCTTTTAACACAGTAGTACATTCTCTCAAAATGGGACGTAAAGTATTTTCCACAAAAATTTAAAGTTTTTCTGTGGCCCATTCTCTGCTGGATACTATAGGATGCACTGGAGGGTCAACTATCCTTTTGTAAATTTTAGGTAGCCCATAAACAATCGGAATTACAGGAAAATCAACATTAAAATATTCAAACAATGATTGTGAAATCATTCCTGTCAGATGTAAATCAAATATTAAAAACTGTATCTTATCTATAACTGCCTTGACTATAGTGGAGGATATTTCATGATAGGTGTCATCATTGTTAAGTAAATCTAACATGCCAAGAAAATAAGCATCTCTGTCCATAAAAACAACGCCCCCCCCCCCACCCCTTTGTCTGCTGGACATATCTCAATACATGTTAGGGCTTTTAAATCTAAAAGTGCTTGTTTCTCATTCGGTGATAAGTTATAAAATCTACTATTATTTGCACTATCATTCATGACAAATCTATCTCTTATCTGCTTTTCACATATTTCTACAAACAAGTCAATCGTTGGATTACTGGGGGGATGTATGTGCTTGGTTTCTTAAAAATACATTGATTCTGTGTATTTCCTTGAAAAATACTTCTCAATGTCAGTGTCCTGCCAAACATTTTAAGTTCTTTTAGAACATTAACAAGATCAGTCTTCTGGGCTGGTATAAAACTCAAACCCCTATTCAGTAAAGTCACTTGCATTTCAGTCAAAGGATAGGATGAAATATTAAATACTAGGCTTGTTTTGCCCTTTTTCCATTCCTCACCTGGTCGTCCACACTGTGTATCCATCGTGGTGTTTTGCCGTTGAATGCAAGGTTCCTGGATCGCCCTCTGATGGGGAGGGGGTCATGCAGTAAAAAAAATTCTCTTCCATGTTTAATGCAGCTTTTACCTGTGTTGTACGACTTTGCCCCTTGCTAGTCGAAGCACCCACGTTCACAGTAGAGTGCTTATGTTTAACAGCCGGCACATTCATATCAAGCAGCCCTGCCATTTCTTTCAATGCCTCTGGAGCACTTTTATTCTGTGTGCTCGCTTTAAAACTTTGCCTATCTAAGGCTGAATTAATACTACTGGTAATAAAAAGGGTACGAGAAGGGTCTGCTGTTATCCCTGCTCCTCCGTTGTTATTTCCGAGGTTCCGCCCATTTCCTGTGTTACGTTGAGCCGTCTCTGTGTTGTTCCCTTCCCTCTGCCAGGAAAAAATGTTCCCGGTCGCAAAATCATTGAGGTCTCTCTGGATCTTCCTTGATTTTGTTCCAGACAGCCTTTTCTCATATAGAGAGATATTCTCACATAGATTGTCTAGCTTGTCAGCTGTCATATGTACTGAAAAACGAGTGTGTATTTCGCTTTGCAAGCATTGTACGTCTTTCAGTAATTCTGCCTCCTCCGGTCTAAAAAACTCATTCAGTAGCTTCATATATTTGGTGTTGCATTCTAAATTCAGGATCTGCCAGCATCTCAGTAATTCAGGATGCGAGTTCCCATAACTCGGCATCGTAAGCACTCTAAGTCTTCTCGGTACTATATTCAGTTTGAGAGATGCTGCTGGTGCTTTTTCTATGGGCTTAGATGCTAATTCTATTCTTGAAGTTACTACCTGGACTTCTGTGCATACCTTTACCAAACATTACCAGTTGGATGCAAGGGAGCCTGCAGGAGTTTTTGCACGGGGGGTGCAAACCCAGAGCCCCACCCACGCAGCCATTCCAGTGTCACATTACTTGGCTATTTCTCCCCATTTGTCATAGACACTGTTCAAATCTCTGTGTGCATACTGTGTTATGCTTTACTTCTACAATGATTACAGATATCTGGATTTCATTTACAACTTGTATTTCAAATTTTATAGCATAAACACTGATAGACGTTTACTAAACCTAAACAAAGCAATAGTCTTACAATGAAAACAGACTTAGCATTAAAGCTTCTCTACCTTTGAAACCCACATTCACTGAAACAGCATTGAAACCCACATTCAAAGAAAATGCATCTGGCCAGTGGCAGGGTAAGTTTATCTTTGCACGCATTTTTAGAACCATGCAAAAGTTCTTTGATTCACCTTCCTGACTGTTTTAATTATACTATACGATAATTGAATTATATCCCTTGTATAATACAGCACCAATAGTTAGAGAGTGTTTTAAATGCATAGTTCTGAACATTTTTCCTTTAAGCAGTGAAACAAATCATATGAACCAATAATGACAACCTGCCCAATTCAGAACATTTCAACCATAAAGGGCCACTCAAACTTCTGCCATACAATCCACCAATATCAATCAATATGCAGAATCTCTGCAGAAGTAAAAGTCATCTGAATAATTCCACATTAAAGAGATCTGAAACCAATGAAAAGGTTGTTGCTAGAAAACAACTTTATATTTCAGTGTTTTATTTACAAATTCAGTGCCTGTTGACCTTGAAGAATAAATTGCCTATGTTACATTAAAAGAAACGGTAAGCTGGTATACTGTAATAAGGAATGGGTGGCAAGCTGAAAAACAGGTTCATAGTTATTAGGTGTTTCATCCAAAGGAGGACATACTAAGGACTGCAGTACCATACCCCCTTAAAATACAAATGTACTTGATGTAGGAATAGAACCTACAGCCCTTTGTATCAAGATGCAACTGTGCTACCTGCTGTGCTAGCACTGCTTTAAAATTCTATACCATAATAATGATACCATTTGCTAAACAAAACATATGCACATTTTAAGCAGACTTAGCATGAACAGTAGTAACCTTTGCTTCTCTTGAAGCTCACAATTCCTTGAAAATGCACTTGAAAATAAATTCCACCTGCTAGCTCTAACTAGGGCATTTCTCTCTCTCTGTCTCTGACTCTGTCTCTGTCTCTCTCTCTCTCTCTCTCTCTCTCTCACAGACACACACACACACACACACACACACACACACTGCAAGAAATCTGGACAAAGCCTAAAATAAACAGGAACAGATTATAAATATTGCTTTCATGAACTTATAATAACAGGATTTGTGTTGGTATGCATTTTTCTAAAGGATATGATGTCTAAAACTATTTAGCAACTTCAGTCCTTTTTAGGAGGAATATGGGGCAAAAATCTGGACATTCTGCAAAAACCTGTACAGCTGATGGGTATGCTACCTCCCTTAGAGACTTTGTCAAACTGTCCTCCTTTCCACATATTTCTACAATGTTTACTCATTCCAATCTTGACAATGTACATAAATAGATTTTGTCAAAGTTACAACAACTTTAAACTCTGTGTGAACTTGGTGTTTTGTTTTTTTTTTTTTTGACAGAGAGGTATAAAGGAACTCATGGTTATGTATATAGTTGAATCTCTCTGTACTGAAGTATTCCCTACCATGATGCTGCTTTAATAAATAACTAGTGTGTTTGCATTCAGAAACGTTTACAGTTTTTATACTGAATTTTATAGCTACATGAATTAGAAGATAACCAATTTCCTTTTCAAAGCCTAAGCTAAAATAGTCCACTCCTTACAAGCACTCCTTCCCCTGGAAAACATCTATATATGCATCATCACAGACACCTAGTTCAAGACCGATAACAGCACTCCTTTAATGCAGAATTTCAATACCTGCCACAAGTTCAGGCCTACCACCTTAGATGAAAGGGTGATGGTGTCTACATATTCTTAAAGGACAATTCATCTCCAGACTTGCGAGGTGAGATAATGACATGGAACTCCTCTACATCCAACTTGGCATTAACAAAACTCCTTACTCTGTCATACCTAACTATATGTCCCTCTATGTACCCCATCAGTCCATATCTCCTACCTAACTAATATGGTGTCCCTATGCATTAAGCCAACACCATTATTCTAGGAGACTTCAATCAACTACTCCTCCATTAACTGGAAAACTTGTATATCCTTGAGTATGTATTCCTAGACAGTTCTGGATTTCATCAATACAGGATATCTGGATCAGTTAGTCTCTACCCAAACACGAGTGATAAAATGCTGGACTTGGTCCTTAACAATATGGAACAACTTTGGTGTCCACCAAATGCCACTTCCTCCCTAGTTAAACTGGACCACAAATCAGTCACATTCATTAGAAGACTGAAGCCAAAAGCATCTTCCAATACCTCTATTTTCAGAGATTATGCTAATCTACTAAAACTAAGCGACGGTCTGAATTATGTGAATCCTTTACTGTCAAATCCTATGCACATGTAAATAGCTGCATAGACACATCTATCCCCCTCTGAAGTAAATAGAAAGCCACATTTAAGAATAATTCCATTTAGTCAAACCCAAATATAAACAGGCTCTGTAATAAAAGAAAACATATTGCCTGCAAAAATAAATTTAACTCTCAAGATGCTAAGGACACTCTTGCTAAACTTAACAGGGAGCTCGTTACCCTGATCAAATCAATCAAAGCCAGACATGAGGTACGAAATAACCAACTAGGTAAAGGGTAACCAGAAAGCCTTCTTTAACTATGTCAGAAATCTCAGAAACAATTTGCAGCACTGCACAGAAATAATAGTAAATGATTTTAAATTCCTTGACATAGGCAATTTACAGTACTTTACTACTTAGACAAAGGAAGTAGATGGGTGCTAGAAGTCACAATTTGAAAAAGAAATTAGCAAACATCGTTTTAAATCAATTTCTCTGCAGTTTAAACACAACCTAATGTATAGGTTGTTATAGGGAATAAAAGACTGTTTGCCAACACCACATTCAGTTTCTATGAAGCAGGTAGGACAAGGGAAGTGTAACAATGTCATTAGAGCAACTGAGAAGGCATACAGGAACACATCTCAGGCTGACCTAGGAACTTAGCAACAGCATAATGCACACCAGCAAATCTATAAAGATACTGAGACTTCTTTTATTAAAATGCTGTCACTAAAGTAAATGAATGAGAGTGCTGCCTGCAGTAGTTAACAGTCAAAGCACACCCAATTAAGATGTGCCCCAGTACTATAGTTAGCTATTAGGGCAAATGGCAAAACTGATCACCTATATTTGCTCAACAATTCCAGATTATCTCAGAATGCTGAAGTATGTGGTAAAAAAAGGACTGCATTACATATTGTTTAATGCTGTTCAGAAACAGAGCAGATGAACCCAATTTCTTCCAGTACAGGAGACAAAAAAAAAACTGAACTGCAAATTTTTGAAAATAAATAAAATGAAGGAACTATGTTATCATTTGTTAAAGTAAAGAGACATAACCATCAAATTAGTGATAAAGTTACCTCTATAATGGTTTAATTCTCATCAGTTTATGGCTTATGGCGAATGTCTGAGAACACAGTTATATTAAATAATACATCTGCAGCAACAGAAAGCACAAGTGTGAATGCAGAAGGAAAAAGAACATATAACGTATACAAGGACAAATTATTCAACATAGATACAATACAACTCATTCTAGATTTATAACTTCAAAATAAGGAGGGATGTTCCAACAGTTCCCATTTTAAGGAGTTCCAAATCTTGTTAAAGGGTTGCATATTAGGGTCATCAACCATCTAGTTCAAACCCAGAATTCTCTGCAGTACATAATATACAACCGTGGTGGTACAGCAGTAGCATTGTTGCCTCACAGCAAGAGGTTCTCCCATTCGATTCTCGGCTGGAGTGTGGGGAGTGCCTTCTGTGTGGAGTCTGCATGTCTTCCCCGCGGTTGGGTGGGCGTTCAAAAGACATGCATAAATGGGCATGCCTTTGCTGAAGGTTGAACATCAAGCTGGCACCTCGGCGTTCGTGAAAATCGACTGCAAATCATTAGCAGACCAGAGTTCCGCTGTAGCGACCCCTAACCGGGAAAAGCCAAAAGACAACAACATAATATACAATTATATTACATGTGGCTTGCTACCAACTGATAAAGCATGAGACAGCACTAATATGATCCTTACAGGGCACTAAAAGGTCCCTATAGTTAATCATTTTAATATTACACATTTTTGTTTCCACAGAAATAAACCTACCTTACACCCTCCTGGATTCCACATGTTGACTAGTTTCCTTTCAACATCCCTTTTCACTCCCAAATGGCCCACTATCTGTCCACTATCTATTGTTCTATCAGGTAGTGGTAAACACTGCTGCACCTTCTCCAATGGTGCAAACAGCTGTGAAGCACAAATTGCGAGCACTGGCTCTGACAGAGACTTCCAGCACATGCTGTTGCCATTCCTAACATATCTTCTGTTACTTTAAGCACAAATCTTGGCATTGAAAATGGGCAAGCATATCAGCATACTGCCACATTTTTATAAGCTTTGGTATGCATACAGAAATACATAGACTAGTGAGTGCATAGACACACAAATTTGTGTCTGTATGTGCGTGTGCGTCATACTGTGGCCCCTAGTGACCGGTATGGGGTGGTGTGGATGAGGAAGAACCCATGCATTTATCCCAAATGAGACCACCACACACACTATTCCTATAAAAAGGAAGGGCTATGTAGAAAAAAGTTACTGTAGGGAGGTCTACTGAAGAGACAGTAGCTAATGAAAAAGATAAAGAGACTCATTGTGAGAGATGACAGCCACAGAGCTTCCTTCTATTGTCATGCAAAAGTCAGGAACTGTAGCAGGATATCACACAGAAATTTATTGGAAACAATCTGATAGGGAAATATCTGTAGATATACTTGGAGAATTAGCAGAACTGCATTTATGGCACTTACGAGAGTGTATCTATGTTTGGAGAAGAACTAGAAAACTCAGCTTGATTCAAGTTGAGGAGAGGGAACAAGAACTTTGAAACATTTTTGAATGACTATGAAGTAGAGCCATGTTAGTTTTCATAAGGTGTTAACTCATTGCAAATAAACTACACCAAAACTTAATATTTTCCAGTGTACATTAAATAATACCCTTTTTTAGCAGGCAAAGATTGGTCTAAAACATGCCAAACTAAAATCTTTTGAGCTCCTGCATTTCTGCTTGTAGTGTTAATTTTAAGTGAATTGGTTCCTTATTGTAAAACTGCTGCTGTGTGTTACTATATCCACCTGCAAAGACAAAGAAATGAGTGTGTCCTGCTACCTTTTTCACAAAATATGATTTCTGCCATCAATAACAATTTAATAGTATATTTCTAAGTTACTGTGCCAACAAAATGACACGCGGGTCTGCTTCTACCGGCATACTGTAAATAACGCAACTAAAAACCATCTAAGTTGCATGTTGAGCAAAGACTCTCTGTAAACATACAGTATACTACTGAAAAATACATATTATGTTGCCACACACCTACCTGTCATTTGTACATTCGTCCGTGAAAACCAGTCCAAATGACTTCTGTAATTCAAATTTCACATGGGCATGAAAGATGAAGACATAAAACATCAGTCTCACAGATGCAAAAGCGTCTGTGTGACTAAGTAAAAAATATATATATTTTTTTTAAATTAAAAGATTAATCTACCACTACTAGCCAGCCAATTCCAGGGGTGTGCAAGTGCACCCCCTTGCACCTGCCTGCGGGCACCCTTGGTTGGATGGTATCTCCAGAGCCACAGCTGGTTTTGCTGCTGACATACTTCATGTTAGAGGGCTTTGCTGCTTCCTCCTCCCAGGTTTCTTTTTGAGCTTTTGCACTCTCCCATTAGTAAGGAATACTGCAGCGGTGAATGTAAGGACATAGTACAGTTGTGTAAAATCTTACCATAATGGTAAATGTTCTTGATTTCACTGCTACAATATTCACTCCCTCCCTCCATCCACCTGGTCTTTTTCCCTTCCTGGCTGTGCAGGTTCTCCTTGGTTTTCCTTGGACTGCTATTCCTACTGCTGCAATCTGTTCTGAAGCTGGTGTGCCTGAACGTCACCTTTATGCCCTACCTTACGCAAGGAGTTAGCAGGTGATGGTCTGCATACCTTAAAGCAACGGAAATCTTTTGTAAACTGGCCGGACAGAGGGCTTCATGGCAGCAAATCCCATTAGTAAGGAATACTGCAGCACTGAAGGCAAGGACATCTACCAATATGGTAAGCTTTTACACAACTGTACTATCTGTGAATTAAGTTGTGCAAACTGTTAAGTATACTATTACTATTGTATTTTGTTTATTTTTTTGTCATTGAAGAACAAGAATAAAATAATGCTATACAAACAACAGTGTTACAAGATGTGGCTCCACTTTCATTCAGCGGACATACTTTTTTTTGCAGGCTTGTAGCAAGCAAATTCCATTTTGCATTCCCAAGTTTTTAGTGCTACCTCCTCCTCACCTATAACATTAAAATGGGCACATCCCTCAAAATTCTACCTCAGGACTTAACTATAGCGCAAACTGCGTAACATTATATTTTAAAGAACAAGTATTGTAAATGTTTGCACGGAATGAACAGAGAACGTCAGCAATCTTAATTTAAAACTTTAGGACAGTAATGCGCAAGTGCAAAACCAACACTTCTGCCATAACATTTCAAACGTCACGAAAAAGCGTTATCTATCTCAGTCTACTGTTGTCCATTATCGGCCCAAACAGGAATCATGATCCACAGTTCCACACATCTCCATGTACTGCTGAAGCATTCTGGGCAAAACCAAAAAATAATTGGGGTGGGACAGGTAACAAAAGTCCAAATTTCAGACATTTTTAAATATCACCTAATTCACTCAAAAGGTCAAATAAACAAAAGACTGTGCATCAACTTGCATTTTCAGAACAGCAAGATGTATGAAACTTCCTAAGTGATTTACTAGAAAAAAATGTGCGGAGCAGAGCAAAATGTAACAAACTCAATGACAGACTCTCACTTTTTTGGCTCGTGTATTTAAATTTTGTGTATGTATGTCTGTGTGTGTGTGTGTGTGTGTGTGTGTGTGTGTGTGTGTGTGTGTGTGTGTGTGTGTGTGTGTGTGTGTGTGTGTGTGTGTATCCACACATGCACTTATATTATCCCCACATAATCCCTTCCATTCCAACAACTTTCTAAGAACAATATTTAAAATCCCTCCTGCCAATTAGGTTTGACGTGCTTTCTTGTTGAGGCCAAGGTGTGTGTATGCCTTCATATGAAAAAGATAAAAGAATGGACGGACTCAGTCTGTTACTCTTTTATAGACATGCATACCACAGTCTCAAACCCCTAGAGAAAGAATTTTGGACACGTCAAAAGTAATTGGGGGACAAAAGCACGACATTCAGGACGGAACCCATGATAATATTTCATACTTCTTATCCTTCGGGCAATGTAAGTAAATCATTGAGGATTTTGCAATTTTGATGATTAATAACATGCATTTTTTGAACAATAACATGAAACATTACTGTCTGGTATTTCTGAGTAAATGTGGCCCTCAATGATTTCCCAGATGAATTCTAAATAGACCCAGCAGTCCCCTATCCCGACCAGCCTTATCTCTTTCGGTCCCTTTTGTGTGCTGCAGCCTGGGAGCACTCACCACCCAGGTCAAAGCTCATATGCAGCAACGAACGCAGTCCTTTCTTTCTAGAAAGCAGTCTTGGTCGCATGTCTCCGGGAGCTCGATTGGAGTGAAAAGATCATCTGATAGGGAAATTACTCTAGCAGTTCAACCGTGATTAGGATAGACTCTTAGAACAACCAGAAAAAATTGAATGTCTGAGGAGTAGACTGTACCATCAAACCGGTACATGTGGGAGGTTAGCGTATGCTTTAGCTCTTCCCTTCAAAGTAAATCCGCCAGTTTAAAGTACAGTAGTAATTTTCATATGGAAACCTTTCAAAGGATTGCTTCAAATTAGTAGGTTTGGACTGAGATGAGTATTTCCCAGTAGTGGATCCAAATAATAAATTTTTTAGGCAAATTCTTAACATTGAAGTAGCTTTGAATATGTAGAAAACTAACCTCATCCTGAATGTAAAACCTTGACTACAGCCTAGGTGACCCGAGTTTGAATAGTTGCTTTGACACTTGATGGTGCAGCCAGGGAGGATAGATATGCCCATCCTGGGGAGGAAGGGGCATGTACATGTGCTTGGGGCCAATTGTGTAAGTTGATTTCCCTGGTAGAGAGTGGGGGAACAACCAAAGGGTACTGCCCATACCCAACAAGTATACCTCATTACAAGGAATGTACCTCATTTGGGGTCTTAAAAAGTTCATGTTCCTCGAAGTTCCACATTGAAAGACTCTGTCACACATTCAGTGTTAGGAATTTTTTTAAGTGAAATCTTTGGTAAATAGAAATTAATCATATTGATTTATTAAAAGAACAGCTTTATAAGTAAAACCAGCATAATTTAACCATCCTGTGACCTTCCTAGTTGAAGTTGTTAGTAAGCCATTAGTATGTGTTCCACATTTTGCCCATTTGTTCCACATTATGAGGGCTAGTGTTCCTCATTTTGGAGATGGAAGGTTGAGAGCTATGGTACTGCCTGTAAGTAGGGCTGTCATACGGATGTTAGTCCCTTGCAAATGTGAGTGGTAGTGCAGCTCTGACAGTCATTGTATGCCCCACCCATAGGATGTTACCAGGCATATCCCAGAGTGGGATAGAAACAAAACTTTTGTGCGGCACCCGATGGCTACCTAAATGAGGATGAGGAAACAAATGGGTCAATGTCCATGAGGGGGCTGATGATGAGTAGTTAGAGGACACTTTCTCATATTCATGGACAACTCATCTATTAAAAGAGTGATTAAGATGTGCAGTTAAACTTCTGTTTGGTGAATATGCTCCAAATCTGTTGCATCCAAGACCCATCCTTTAGCTTTTGAACTCCTAAACATAGCAAGTTGATATCCACAATTCACTTTTTGTGTGAATTAATAACTATGATGTTATGAGTATACAGTCTGTGTAGTCAAGTCAGGTTTAAGTTTTCAGGGTCATTCAATGGGTTTACAAAATTTAAAGACCAAATGAAGAAATTTCATAAGTTTATGGATAGCTCATCTGTCAAAACAATGATTAGAACATGCAGCTGATTTGGGCCTCCAAACTAACAAATAAGGTCCAGATATAATTATTGGCATTTCAGACCCTTAGCTTTTACTCTCTCAACTGAGGAGAGACAGACTGTTATTTTCAAAGTAAAACACTAGCAAACATACTGCAACATAAAAAAAAACATTGTGGAGCAATAATGAGAGGAGGGATTTGAAAATGTAAGATACTAAATATGTGCTTTCCTTCCTTGAAACATGCTACAGATTACCCATGCTGTAACTAATGTTGCAACATTGGAATGAGATGGTTAAAACAAAACATGCCACCCAGGTATAAACAAGTTTTCCAAGAACATAAAGAATACCATGAGTACTTTAAAGTGTAGTTTCACTTGTGTCCCACTAATTAAAGTACAAGTACAGCAAAAGAAAAGAAGTAGAAGCTCCAGTACTTATGTAAGTCCTCTTAACCCACCATTTTCACGGCATTAATAAATGTATTGATTGTTTTTCAATAATAAAATCAAGATAGCAAACAAAGGAACATGAATTCAAAGGAATTTAAATTTTACAACAAAAAGATGAATACATATTAATATAATTGCAAATAGTTATGATACAACTAATACTTATATTTTGTTTACCTTTCTGTGTAAAGCAACTATTTACATAAATCATCATCTTCTTTTGGCTGTTCCCATTAGTGGGTGCCACAGCGGATCATCTGTTTCCATTTCTTCCTGTCCTCTGCATCTTGCTCTGTCACACCAACCACCTGCATGTCCTCTCTCACCACATCCATAAAACTTTTCTTAGGCCTTCCTCTTTTCCTGTTACCTGGTAGTTTTATCCTTAGCATCTTTTTCCCAATATACTCTGCATCCCTCCTCAGCACATGTCCAAACCAATGTAATCGTGCCTCTCTGGCTTTGTCTACAAACCTTCCAACCTGGGCTGACCCTCTAATATACTTATTCATAACCCTGTCCACCCTCGTCACACCCAGTGCAAATCTTAACATCTTTAACTCTGCCACATCCAGCTCTAACTCCTGCCTTTTTGTCAATGCCACTGTCTCCAACCCATATAACATAGCTGGTCTCACTACCCTTTTGTAGACCTTCCCTTTCACTCTTACTGGTACTCATCTATCACAAATCACTCCTGACACTCTTCTCCACCCACTCCATCCTGCCTGTACTCTCTTCTTCACCTCTCTTCCACACTCACCATTACTCTGAACTATTGATCCCAAGTATTTAAACTCATCCACCTTCTCCACCTCTACTCCTTGCATCCTCACCATTCCTCTATCCTCCCTCTCATTTACACACATAGATTCTGTCTTAGTCCTGCTGACCTTCATTCCTCTTCTCTCTAGAGCATATCTTCATCTCTCCATCTCTCCAGGGTCTCCTCCACCTGTTCCTTACTCTCACTACAGATCACAATGTCATCTGCAAACATCATAGTCCATGGGGAATCCTGTCTGATCTCGTCTGTCAACCTGTCCATCACCACTGCAAATAAGAAAGGGCTCAGAGCTGATCCTTGATGTAATCCCACATCCACCTTAAACGCATCCGTCACTCCCACCGCAGATCTCACCGCTGTCACACTACCCTCGTACATATCCTGTACCACTCTTACATACTTCTCTGACACTCCTGACTTCCTCATACAATACCACAATTCCTCTCTAGGCACCCTGTCATATGCTTTCTCTAAGTCTACAAAAACACAATGCAACTCCTTCTGACCTTCTCTGTACTTCTCCATCAACACTCTAAGAGCAAACATTGCATCTGTAGTGCTCTTTCCCGGCATGAAACCATACTGCTGATCACTAATCATCACGTCCCTTCTTAACCTAGCTTCCACAAGTCATAAATTACACTTATAAAAAGGATAGAAATTGTATTAATAGGCTGATGTATAAAGGCCAAAGAAGTAGTTTAGAGTGGCTCAATTCCCTCAAAAGCATTATTGCAGATAAGATGTTTTTATATATAAATCCATGTTATGGAAACCTTTGTTAATTTATTGTAATAGTAAAGTGTAGCAATTACATTTGGATGGTATCCTCTGAGACAAGATGGGAGTTTCATATTTCAGTGATAGGTCTGCAGTTCTTTAATAAGCTTTGTGACATCCCACCTCTGGATCAGTAATCCAGCCTCAATCCTCATCAATAGCAACAGTGGGAGACGTACATTGGGAGGATGACAAGTACACACACAGTATTTCCAGTTGCAGCTATCTGCATCAAATGCAATTTCCCTAAAGAACACACAGAGACCACAGTCAGTCCGGGTTTGTTTCTCCCTCTTTCTCCAGATCCCCAATAAGACTCCCCATTATAGAGTTGAGATCTCAGCTGAGTGGCCAAGCCAAGACCTCCAGCACCCTCTCTGTCCAACCTGACCAAGTAGCTGACACACACACTCCTTGAGGTTTGATTTGCACACACACACACACACACACACACACACACACACACACACACACATACACACACACACACACACACACACACACACAAACCTTGGAAAGGCTAACATAGGTTTACTAGTTATTTTTGCCCAGACTATAAGGTAATTATCACTCTCACCAGCCAACTCATCACCTACTTTAAGGCCCTTAAGAAAGGGTGTCCAATCTTACTGTGTAATATTAATATTAATACAAATGGTAGCTTGACCAAGAGCAAGGGTATTAGGAGTGGTCCACAGTGTCACCAAATAAATATGCAAGTACTCTCAAAACTGAAATATGTCTCACAAAGATCAGACACGATGAAAGATTTAAATATATTTAATAATAAATAATAAAAGAACAAGAAAATAAACAACATTGCTGGACAGTCTCAAATAAATAAAGAAAAAACATCTAAACTATACTTCACTATATTCCTGACTGTATCTTGAAGAGTTACTATACTCTAGAAAATTACTTAAGAGCAAGACAGATGTGGTGAATGGTTCTTGTAGTTGTAGTCAGGTTCAAAACAGAATACAGAATGTTCTGTCTCTCTCAGAGATTTCTCAAATTAATATCTCAAATATTACTGCTGCGATAGCTTACAGAATGGCATAATTTCTTGTCATCTGACTCTATCTCAGGTGAAACCCCCACTGCTGGAAGTATTTAGCATCTACGTGTGAAAATACATAGACCTCAGATCTTTGGCAGATGCTGGAACTCATAAAACAATTACATCCCTTCGCATTTCAAGACTAGTAATTATATCACCTTAGAGACAATACAGAAAGCTCCATAGTTTTAGACATTGTGTCTCCTTGTGGCATTGAAACTGAAAGATGTCATTTTTTATTGTGCGGCCATAAAGTAATTTAATTGCAGCTATTTTTCTGAAGTTAACCTCCTGTGTTCCAGTTTCCACTGTTAAAATATATACATTTAAACAGATACAGTAGTGCATATCCATTTTTGTTCTATTCCAGTAGGACACCCTGTGGATACATTTCAAGCATTTTGCAAAAACCTTTCTCAACACACATGTCTGTACAAACAAGTTTGATATACATAGAATGGGTTCCTTACTTTAGACCGACAGCTCAGAAGATCGACACTCAAAACACAGACGCCAGAAGAACAACAAAGCAGATGACCGACAAGTCATAATCCCGACAGCAAAAACACAGACAGGGGTAACTTGTGAGCATGACCCGGTAAGTGAGCGATAGTGAGGGACTTAGGGTTAGGGTTCGGGTAAGGTAAGTGTGCAATAGTGAGGCACTTAGGGTTAGGGTGCGGGTAAGGTAAGTGTGCGATAGTGAGGGACTTAGGGTTAGGGTGCGGGTAAGGTAAGTGTGCGATAGTGAGGGACTTAGGGTTAGGGTGCAGGTAAGGTAAGTGTGCGATAGTGAGGGACTTAGGGTTAAGGTGTGGGTAAGGTAAGTGTGTGATAGTGTCGGACCTTAGGGTTAGGGTTTGGGTTAAGGTTAGAGCATAGATAGTTTTGTGTAAGGTGTAGTGTAGGTTTTTAGGTTATTGGTGTGCTTGTGTTGTGTGTGCTGTGTGTAACAGTGAACTTTTTGTTCTGTTAAGTGTCGGGATTGTAGTGTGTTGGGCATGTGAACTTTCATGTTTTTGAGGTTTCATTCTTCTGGCGTCTGTGTTTTGAGTGTCGATCTTCCGAGCTGTTGGTCTAACGTGGGGAACCCCATATAACATATGGGGTTCTAATACAGTTGTAACACAAGCATCTAATATAAATCATGTTGACATTCACAAATGACACACAATTATTTACAAAATTCCAGATAGCTGTGCTGGCATTATCTCCCTTTGTCACAACCCTTATAGCATATTTTTTGTTCTGTTACTTCAAAACTCAGGGGCAAAGCCAAAGGTAATCAGGGACAAGGATTTTAAATTGAAGATCCTAAATTACCCCAAAGAATCCAAGTTACCTGGATGGTTCAGTGGTAGTGTTGTCGCCTCACAGCAAGAGGTTCTGTGGTTCGATTCTCAGCTGGAGTGTCTTCTGTGCAGAGTCTGCATGTCCTCCCTGCGTTCATGTGTGTTTTCTCCGGGTGCTCCAGTTTCCTCCCATGTTACAAAGACATGCTTCTTCCCGGGCCTTCACTGAAAATTGGCTTTGTTTCAAGTCAGACTTTCCTGGTAAATAAATGTTAAATAAATAAAATTAAATAAATAAATAAATACCTCAAGGTATCAAGGACAGCCTAGGGTATTAGTGGTTAGTATATGGTCAATGTGTTTACTTCACAGCCACAATGTTTAGGGTTTAGTTCTTCACTTCTGAAAGGGAAATTGGCTAGGTTAAAATGGACAATGAGGACATCTAGCCCAGTTGTTATCTATGAACATATAACTGAGTGAGTAATCCTGTGCTTGTCTTATTACTGATTGCTAATTTTCAGTTGTTAATTTCTAATCTGTATCATTTAACTATCAAAAAGATTTGTGACAGTAATATCTAATATAATGTTACTCTCCAAGCTAACAAATTGATACATTGATTAATTGACTTACTGAGAGATGCCTAATTAAATGTAGGGAGATCTAATTGCAAACAAGATACTGGCAAAGTTTACTATAGAGACCTGGCTGTGAAATCGAAATTAGCAGACTGTCAGAGATTATTTGATACTTTTTAAGATTATTCTTAATTACTGATGCAAGCTAAAATCTGAATGGGATAGTGGATGGCTTGAAAACAATAAGAATTTATTAAATGTTAATGCAGATTTTAGAGGAACTGTAAACAGTTTAATGGAGATAATGCAGACAAAAAAAAGACACAATCGCATCGAAAAGTAGCAAAAATAATAAAGGGTCAACCCTCACAGACATACTTAGGTATGATACAACAGAACCGATTTTATATAATTTAAAATGGAAAATCCTACCTACACTAGAAAAATTAGATGTTTGCTGGGTAATTTTTTATCATTCCCTCTAGGGTACATCCTGGAGAGGGCACAGAGGCAATTTAAATATGCGCTTTTAAGACACAGCTTAAGAGATGAATCAGCATGTACTTTTTGGTTGTTGCTAACATGAAGTCTAAATGATAATGTAGTACGTCTTTTGTCTGTATTTTTTTTTTTTGAGTATGGAAACTCTTTACTGCATGATGAGCTTGATGTTTTTTTCGAAACAAAATATCAATGCTGCTAAATTGAGCAGTCTTAATTTATGACAACATTAATTATGTGCTAATTAATTAAAGCACTTAACATTCATCTCAGAGTAGGTTGTTATTAATGCTGGGCTTTCTAGCTGAGCTGACAAAATAAGCTCCCCTTATTGAACTGAAAGGTGTAATTGTTTTAATGAACTGAAAACATTTACTGTATGCGCACTTATAGGATGATCGGTGCAAAATACACATTAAATGCAACATGCGTGCATGTCATGCTGTTGTACTGCAGCAAAATTATTCACATTAGTCAGTCCACATTTATGAGACTCAGCAGTAAAAATCAAGAGTAGTGGTTTCTTATAACTTTTGTAGTTTAATTTAGATGCACACTAAAAACAATGGTTTACAAGACCATGTACATAAAGTTGCAGTATAGCAACTCAGTTCTACTTAACATACATATTCAACATTATATAACTTTCACAATCGGTAAAGAACAGCAAAACATACTCATTCATCTTAAATCAAGTAATGGTACATAAGTGATGATGATTATAAATAGGATTCTGAAAAGTCTTACCCCAAGCTACTCCACAATTTTGGCTAATTAAAGGGGCAGTGTAGTGTTTTTGGAATATTTAAAGGGAAAATATAGCAAAAAGAATTCATGTGTAATGTACACGTGAATTGTACCATTGGCTATGTAGATTTATCGATAATGCACAAATGCAGTGAATGCAGTGTATGGTGGCTTTGCTTATATTATGGTGACACACACACACACACACACACACACACACACACACACACACACACACACACACACACACACACACACACACACACACACTGGCTTTTCATGTACAAAAGACAAGATTGCTGGCCACCGCACACATTTTTAGATTCAAACTCAGAGTATGCAAAGCAGAGTTAGTCCTTGTCACCACCCACCCTTAAAGTGCACCTCTTGTCTCCAGGAGGGAAAAACAAGTCAGGACAAGGATGAATTTATGGGTGCCCTACTAATCAATAAATTTTGCCTTGAAGCAAGCAAAGATATCACACTGTTTTTTTATGTGATATATTCCATAAATAGGGGAAGCATCAGATAATAAATTGGTCCCTTTAACTTGTCTTATTTGTTTGTTGATATTGATTTAAGGTCTTTAGTTTGAGTGCTTGTGGAACCATTTGTTTTGTAGAGGTTTAGGAGATCGTAGAGAGTTAAGTTATTAATTATACAGAATGCTAACAATAAACCATTTCACAGGAGTCTATAGGAGTCAGATTATAGGGATAGAGTTTAAGCCTGTCTTGTTAAATGAGGGTCTTTAGTCTGGTGATCTAGGAAACACTGGAGTCTTTGTAGCACTGTGATTTGTTTGGATAGATGCATACAGAATAAGATGCTATATTCTATAATTTGTATCGTAGTAGAGTACAGAGGAAAGATAACTTCTTTTGCCTTGGATGAAATTCCTTTACTTGTTAACTGGGCTAGATAGAAGGATGTCCTGACTATTGTTACAGTATGATTGTCAAAATATAGGGGGTTGTCTGTAATGGTAGCAAGATCTCTATATCATTCTGGAGAGGGACGCTGTCTATAATGTAAACTATTGTGATATTTTGTTTATCAAAGGTGACAATGCTACACTACTTTGCTTTACCTTAAACTCATTTCCAATACAGTATTGGTTTCTGTGGTTTGCCCTTGCTGTTATCAGTTGCTGAGTGAATGACAACACCCTGCTTGTAGTCCTCGGCAAATTCAGTTAACAATATGTCTGGGTTAGTGATTTGGAGATCTAACAAGCAGACACTAAATAAAAGGGATCCGAGTACTCAGTTATGAGGAATGCCTCTAACCACCTTTACTTTCTTATGTGGCACCTTCTACTTTGACTACATGGCTTCTATCTATCAGCCACTTTGCTATCTGTCTTATAACATAAGGGTCTAAGTTTAGGTATTTTAGCTTATTTGTAATACCAGCTTGAGGATTAGTGTCAAAGGTCTTGGCTATATTCAGGTACAGTGTATAAACGGCATGACTGCTATCTATAGCATCAGTGACTTTCTCAAAGAAGTTTCTTACATTAAGTATATGATCTGCTTTTGACAAAACCATTTGTTGTGGATCTAGAACATTTATATTTTTATACTGGAATTTATAAAATCAATTATAAATTAATGCATTGCATTACTTTGTGAATTGTGCTTATATGGCTGATTGGTCTGTAGTTCCTAGGGTCTGAGGTGGGACCCATTTATGCAGGGCATAAAGATTGCCATTTTCAATAACTTAGGAGCATAAACTGTAGAACTTTTGGTTAAGCAGTAAGGTATATTATTATAGCCCACAGAGGTGATATTTTAAGCTTTGGAGGATGCACTTAAGATATGTTCTATCTTTTCTGGAGGAAAGGACTCAGGAATTTGTTGAACTTCAGTAACTGTTTCTGGAACTGTGGCTAGGTCAACTAGTCTATAAACAACCCCCAGTTGTTGCATATCTGTCAGAGTTGCAGAGATAAGGACCAAAAAGGTATTCTGATCAAACAACTATTATGTTTCTACACAGCTCTTTATCTGTCTGAAACACCTTTTAGAAGCTTTAGCAAAAAAGTATTCTAGCTTCATGCTATAGTTCCAAACACACACACACACACACACACACACACACACACACACACACACACACACACACACACACACACTGCAAACAAATCATTTAAATGTCCACAATCTAAATAATAGCTGCTTAAATGAGTAGAGATACTGTTGTCATACCCAGCTGTCCAACTAAAGCAATTGCATCACTGACATGCAGGAACTAATTGGCACAACTTCTGTTGTGTTCCTAATAGTTTGACTTCCAGGGCAGCATCTCCCTTTGCCCCATCCTAGCTATAGCTTTGGTTTCTGGTATGAAGTTGGCACACATTTATTTCCAAGTATATTAGCAGTATCTTTAGGGTCAGAGGGGGTAATACCATTCTGTACTAATTCAGAGCATTGCTATATGTTATTTTTTAATCACCCATT
>NC_056745.1:424199566-424257285 GCF_019279795.1 Protopterus annectens | reverse complement strand
GTATATGTAAGTCCACTTTTAGCCATCGGTCCAAGAACCCCACACTCCGAAATTAGATATACCAACTCGGAGATCACCATACATTGGAGAAAAAGGAATATTCCAAGAAATGGTAGCTCTGACTTGGTATATGTAAGTCTGATCTTTTAGCCATTCGGTCTCCACAAGTTAGGTACTTCTGTTGCAGGTCCTGACATTTCAAATGGTTAATGAAAAAAGGACAATAATGGTAGATTGGTGGTATCAAGGGGCTGTTGGCAAGGGAAGAGGATTGCGCAGGCATGTATTTATGTTCCACCAAAAAACTGATAAATTGTGGGAGAATTAATCAGCTTTCAGCAGAGATTGCTTATAGGTGGGGACTGGAACTTGATTTGCAATAGTGAAGATGAATCAGGGGACCTAGAAGAGAAAGTATAACAGAAGGGGTAGATTACTGAAGAAATGTATGAAAACTGGTATGGAAGATATGAACTCAGAAGTATTAACTCATATTATTTCCCAAGGTACAATAACTAGACTAGAAACCAGGCAGGGTTATCTGCTTTCCTCTTTGTTGTTTGTATTATATTTAGAACCACTGGCGAAGAAAATATGGGACTCAAAAATGCAAGGATATAATTGGTATGGTAGTCAGGAAAAGCTGTCTCTATTTGCAGATGATATTATTTTATACATGACAAAACCAGAAAGGTACATTACAGTGCTGTGGAACATTTTATGACAGTTTCATATCTTCTCGAGATACAAAATTAATGATACTAAAACAAAGGCAATAGCAGTAAATTATGTACCCACACACAAACTGGTACAACAATATCCATATTTATAGGGACATGATAAAATGGAGTATGGATTAGAAATGACTCTGTTGTGGCAGCTCAGGATATGTGAGAAGAGACTAAACAGAAGATAATACAAAAATTGAGAAACTGGAAGCTTTGTTATATGGATACAGATACTAAGATACAAACAATTAAAATGTTTTAGTCCCTTTAGTCTTATACACAGGTCAGGCATATTTTTATAAACCAGAGGAGAAGCTGTGGATACCAATTAAAAAAGAGCTGAAGGATAGCACAAGCAGAAAACTATAATTAAAAGTGGAAAGGAATGAGGATGATATGGGGGGGAAGCTCAAGAAATAAGGAGAGACTGGGATTTTGGATGCAGACTCTTAAGGAGAACAACACGAATCATACAGAGTATTATATTCATAAAATAGCAGGGAGTATTCTAAGAACCAAACCAGCACGAGAATGGAGGAAAGACATTCTGCCGATAGGGATGACTTTAGTTAGGGATACAGATAATAGGCAAGATGGGGGTGGAATTTATTGCAGAAAACTGGCAAAGGAACCAAGGTATTGGGAGCAAATAACTAGAAAGGGAAAGGTAATAGAATGGGAAGAGGCCAAGAATTTATTTGGACTGCAGGTCAGAGTCTGACTTCCCTATCAGGAATTGATAGCAGCGTATAAGCAAAGAGAAATAAATAGAGGGGTCCTAAATGAAAGACCAGCACTGCTAGAGTTTTAATAGAATCTAGAACAGAAGCTGCCTTCAAGAAAGGAATAATTAGTAGAGCATATAAAATATTGCATGACAATTATAAGAATCAATCAGAGGAGCTTAGAAAGGATTGGGCAGAGAGAGACTGAATAAGCAAATCACAATGAGACAATGGGGGATATATGTATATCTCCCAAATATGCAACAAAGTCTAGAAGATTTAGGATCTTTGCCTGGAAGTGTTTATACATAGGTATTTTTATACCACAAGCAGACTCCAAAGAATTTTTCCTCAGGTGGATAGCAAATGTTGGAGGTGTGATGTGCAAGAAAGAGGTGGCTGGGAACATATTTTTGGGAGTGTAATGAGTTGGCAGACTTTAGGGATTCCCTGTGGACCACTCTGTCAGAGTTGCTGGGTGAACAGATTGGATTGACTTGGGAAATTATTTTTTGCGCTATGATACAGAATCAGAATTGCCTAGGCATAGTATAGTCCTGCTGAGTCTAATTATGGTAGCCACCAAAAAAGCAATTACTAGAAAATGGAAATCAAAGTCTAGACCAAGTTTACTAGAAGTAGTGAATATAGTAACAGAGATAACAAAACTGGCATTGGGAACTTTAGAAAAGGGAAGGAGCACACTACATAGGAAAACATGGGAATTATGGGAATATATGCAGAGAAGGAACAAGGTTTAAGAGGCAGAATTTGAATGAGCCATATAATTCTTAACTGACAATGACTGCATTGATTATAAGCAATGTATAATGTTTGCAACTACAGTCATGTCTGTGATGTATAATGTTTGCAACTAAAGTGGTGTAATTGCTTGTTTTTCATTTATATAAATGTAAACTTGCCTATGTCATACATGATAATTTAATAAATATGTTTATTGAAAAATAATAACTAGACTAGACTGAATAAAAATTATATTTAACAGGAACATGTGCATTTAATTTAAACCTTTGACACATCTAAAACCTATTTCAGATCAAGCACCAATAAAAGCTAAGATAAAAATGCAGGCAATGAAGTAAAAATGAGACATTGGCAGTTTCCCATCTATCTGTTAAAAAGAAAGTAATTTAAGGAATGGGTAGTGGAAATTATTTGAGAGTTGTTTGGGAAGATAGAAATTTCTCCAGAAGTAATAGCTAGTAAGTGGGATAAAATGAAAATGGAGTTAAAATAGGGTAGAAATAAAACAGAAAGAGATGGGTAATAAGTAATAGAAATTATACAAAGGGGGCAGCAAAGTTTGAAGTATTGCAGGATTAGGAGAATCTCAGAGAGCAAGAAGAGAAGCAACCTGCAGGGTGCTAAATTGAAAATAAGGGGCTATTTGAATAATATGCATACATTTAGAAAGATTACAGTTAAGTAACTATTTTTAGGGTGGCTGTGGTGGTGCAGCGGTTAGCATTGCCACCTCACAGCAAGATGTTCTCCAGTTCAATCCTTGGCTGGGGTGCCTTCTGTGCAGCGTCTGCATGTCCTCCCTGTGGTCACGTGGGTTTCCTCCTGGTGCTCCGGTTTCCTCCTAAAGACATGCTGTATGTAGATTGGACATTCTAAATTGGCCCTAGGTGTGAGGCTGGCAACTCAACACCATAAAACTCCACTGCCAATCATGAGCGGACAGGTGATCCACTGTGGTGACGCCTAACCGGGAAAAAGATGAAAGAAGGAGAAGAAGACAGTTAAGCAGCTATTTTTGTTAACAACTGCAGAGCACAAAAATTTTAGCGCACCAACCTAAGAAACAGAAAGTAGAGAAGGTTGTTGTCAAATTAAGGCAGTCTATGACTAGAAAAATAACCAGAGATCCTGTAGAGGTATTAGAAATATTTTGGACATTTTATGAAAATTTGTATAAAGAAAATGAATTTGGAAACCAGAAAAGAACACAAATAGAAATATTTATGGAAGACTTTATTATGCAAGGATTAGAGGAAGATGAGGTTCAACAACTAATAATTATGATAGGAGGAGATGATAAAAACAGTGATGCATAATCAATATTCAGGGAAGTCTCTAGGAGCAGATGGTATTCCTTTGGAAGTTAGGAAGGAAGAAATTGATAATGATCTGGAAGATTTTGTTTAATAGTATATTAAAAGGAGGGAAAACACCAGCATCTTGGAAAAAAAGCAGTTTTAGCTGCATTACACATAGAGGGTGAAGATCTATCAGACATAGCCTCATGTAGACCCATTCCAATTTTAAATCATCATAATAAAGTGTTAATGTCTACACTCGCTCCAAGAATGGCAGAGATGTTGCCAAAATTGGTTGATATGGATCAGTGTGGATTTGTGGAGGGGAGGTAAACATTTGACAACATTAACAGAACAATGGTTATCCAGAGGGGAGCAGAATGTAAGAAAATATCACAGTTGGTATTAGTTCTTGAGAAAGCTTTCAACAGAGTAAGCTTTGATTTTATGAGTAGGGCAATGGAAGCATTTGCATTCCCTGATATAATAATAAAGTTAATTAGTGGGATATATGAAGAATTAGAGGCAAGAAATAAAGTGGGAGGGTTCCTCTTTGATAAGTTGTGTTTGAAGAGAGGAACTAGGCATGGGTATCCCCTTTCTCCTTTGTTATTTACTTTATATTTAGAGCAACTGGCAAAGAAAATAAGGGACTCAGAAATTTAAGGATATAACAGGTGTGACAATCAAGAAACGTTGGCCTCATTTGCAGATATTATTTTGTACTAGATAAATCCAGAAAGGACATCTCTGTGTTGTGGAACAATTCAAGACAGTTTTAAGGCTAACAAAGTCTATAGTCATACATTATGTATACACTCGTGAATTGGTTCAGCAATACCCATATGGGGACATTATAAGATGATTAGTTTAGGAGCATGATTTAGAATGGCTTCTGTTATGGCAACTAGGGATATGTAGGAAGAGACTAAATAACAGATAATATATAAACTGAGAAACTGGAGGCTGTTGTTTATAGATACGAATAGTAAGATATGAACAATATAAATGTTTTCAGTACCTTTAATTGTATATATGAGTCAGGCATATTTTTATCAGCCAGAGGAGAAGTTGTGGGTAATAATAAAAAAAAGAACGTTGAAGGAATTTATCCAGGTGGGAAACAGAGCAAGAGTTACATGAGATATTTGCTTCCTTCACTTTTATACAGTGCCCATTTGTTCACTAACATTCAAAGTTCCTTAAAATCCAAGATCGAGTCCTGTTATAACAAGGTTGCCAGGTTTGCTACCATCAAAACTTACTCCTCCCATCACTGCATCTCTCTGTGTAAACTAAAATGGCTCGAACTTCCCCATCACCTAACCTACTTGCAGTTAACCACAGCTCACAATATCATTACCAAATCTTCCAATTGCCCATCCTCACCTCCCTGTTTACTCTCCATAAGCCCTCCCGACAACTCAGATCTGAAAATCAATTCCTTCTAAAAGTGCAAATACCCAGTCTAGCAGTTGGTCAGTCTCTCCACTCATGTACCATTGCTAAAACTTGGAATACACTACCCAGCTCTATTAGAACTATTGCCAATCACATATCCTTAAAAAAGTCTCTAAATCAGTATTTCTTAGCCCTATGGCAATGTACCTGTGGCTATGAATACAGAGCAACTTTCCCCACCTGATCTCACTTTTTTCTCCCCTCTGCTTAACAGTCATGCAACTATCTATATAGTATCCAAAGCAGATGATATATTGTACTTTGTATATTTTGTATATAATGTATACAGCCTTTGTTATTCTACCTAGAACTTTATGATAAGGTTGTATGTCTGTGTCTTAAGTTGTTATCTCTCTACATATGTAGAAAATGTGATTGTATTTAAATTTCTTTTGTCATCGGAGCTTTTCTCCCCGGGTTTCCACTGAAATTGGGCACTTTTTTGGCCCAGTGGACCATCCCAGTAAACAAATGCAAATAAATAAATAATAAATAAATAATAAGATGATGCTTCCAACAGAAAAAGGTGGTTAACGATTACCTGATTTGAAGGGATATTTTAGAGCTACACAGTTAAGGCTCATATACATAACACATCAGAAGGTTATAATTCAAAATGGAAAAGGATTATAATGAAGTAGGAGGAGTACACTCTAGTAATAAAGGGAGACAGAGAGTGGGGTTTTGGATGCATATCCTTAAGGAGAAAAATAACCACCATAGAGAAAGTTATATTAATGAAGTTGCAGAAATTATTCTAAGAACTACACCTATACATGAATGGAGAAAGGAAATTTTGCTAATAGGGATGACTGCAAATAGAATTACAGAAAATAGGCAAGATGGGGATGGAATTTACTATAGAAAACTGGCAAGAGAACCATGATATTGGGACAAATAACTAGAGAAGGAAAGGTAATGGAGTGGGATGAGACCCGAAGGAAGTTTGAACTGCAGGTCTAGAGACTGTCTTCCCTATCAGGGATTGATATCAAATATAGGCTAAAAGAAAGGTATGGGAGAGTCCTAAATAAAATACCTGCTCTGGTAGAATTTTTACCTAAATCTACAACAGAAACTGCTGTTAAAAAGGGATAATTAGTAGGGCATATAAAATATTGCATAACTATAAGAAGCTATCAGAGGAGGTTAGTAAAGATTGGGAAGAAAGACTGGAAAAGCAATGTATAAGAGAACAATTAGAGGACATATGTATGGCTTCAAAGTATGCAACAAAGTTTGTTATTTTTGCTTGGACGTATTTGCTTAGGTGCTTTTATACTCCAAGCAGACTTCAAAGAATTGTTTTTCCTCAGGTAGGCAGCAAATATTGGAGCTGTGATGGAGAAGAAAAAGGTAACTGGGAACATGTGTTTTGGAAGTATAATGAGTTATCAGATTTGAAATAAAATCCCCCACAGAGTACTGTTTCAGAAACCTTGGGGAAACAAATGGCTGTGCCTAAGGAAATTATTCTTTTGAGATGGGACACAGGATCTGAATTCCCTAATTATGATGTAAGGCCTTATTAAGCTTAAATCTGTTGATTGCCACAAAAACAATTACTAGAAAATTGAAATCAAAATCTTAACCATCTGTATTTGAAGTACTGAATATTGCAAAAGAGATAAGAGAGCTATAAAAGGGCTCTTTGGAAAAGGGAAGGAGCAAATTACATAGAAATAAATGGAATTTGTGGGAACAATATATGCAGAATAATGTTTAAGAAGAGGAGTGAGGTTTAAGAAAAGGTAGGAACTGACTGATTTATGTAATGTTGGATTGCAAGACAGTTGTCATAATGAAAGAAAATATGTAATGTATAATGTGTGTAAATGGGAAAAAGTTAATATGGTTTTATTTTCGATAAATGTATATGTGCCTATGTCTTATGTGATATTTTAATAAGCGTTTAAAATGTTTTATGATTATCTTTGACTGACAATCTTAAATTTTGCTGAGATTTTTGAAAGTCTTTAATATGAGTAGGGCTGTTTTCATTATAGGCCCTAACTAGCTCTTTCTTTTATTATACAGCTCATTAATGTTGAATTCCATCAAGATGATTTATTTTTACATTCCCGAGTATATTTATTGCTGATGTGAATGCTTGGTTTATGCTTTTTCTTAAAGTAGAGTAAAGTTCATGGGCATAAGTGACACCTGAGACTACGCAGGGGCTAGAAATTTTGCAGTTTTAATTGCGTTTGTCTTTTTAACGTCTATGAGTTCAGAAGTACTCATTGTAATGGGCTTACATGCATTAATATTGTTACTGTGGCCCTGGGTAGAGTATTAGCATATATGGTATGTGCTAGCCTAGTTTACTCAAGTGCCAAGCATGAATGTTACATTGTGGACCACTTTCCATATTGTGACACAGGGGATTGTTAGTGACACACACTGTATTTGTGTTAATTGACCTGTGGGACTAGTTGCCATGATTTAGTGCACAGGCATGATGCTGAATGCTGGCACTGGAGTGGTTAAACCAATGGAATTGGCTGCTGTGGTGTGGCACAGATACGTGGTGCTGAATGATGGCACTGGTGGCTATGGATATGTGTGGTAATGCCTGCCATGATATGGCACTGAGGCTTGTCACAGACTGCCTTGTAAAATAAAGTTGTCAGGCTGTTCTACAGAGTCTTATAGGTTCATAGGTTCATAGGTTAGTACTAGGCTAACTGCCCTTGCAGCCCCAGCCCCTAGCCCCACCATCCCTGTGAGACTGACCCCTCACCTTGCACTAGCAAGCAAACTACCACCATTGTTGTTCTGTAGCACTGTACCTAAAAGGTAGTCTGTGTGGTGTTGCCAAAGAGATAATATACTACAGGGACAACTCATGGCATATTCATTTTTTGGAAGGAGGGGGTGCAGTATTGCTCCAGTGTGTGCAACTTGTAAATTCTGGCCTACACCCCTATAATATAACTATGGACAATATATATTTTTGTAAAAATATGCATCATTGACCACAAAAGTTACCCACAACAAGCATTACAGTAGAATTATTGCCATCTAAACAGAGGGGTTTCAAAAGGAAGCCTCACACATGTAAGTAATATCAATGCTGAACAGTGTAAGAAACTTCTCTGTGTGGAAGATTTTCAGTCCATATATTTCTAGTTAATCACTGTATATTACTCAGATCAGACAATAGTAGTAGAAGTAGCGAACATAAACTCGTCTTAAGTCAAAACAAAACAAAACAAAAAGTAATAATAGAAAATATATAATTGTACAGCATTACTAAGTATTCAAAAGTAATCCAAGCAAGGCAGGCAGTCTGTTTCCAGTCAAAAATCCTTTATTAAGTACACAGATAAGCGATCCAAGTAAAACAAAAATAGAGTAATAATTTCCTCACAAGCTTTCTAAATATATATATACTTTTTATCAGGCATGGAAGTGGTTTATTGTGCTGTAAAACAAAGTGTTATTGGTACACATGTTAAATTCACATCCCTTCCCCCATCAGTGTGACATTCGAGCTGGTCCTGCCCTACTTAGTAGCTGTCATAATAATATATAACCCTTATGCACTTTAAGTAAAATTATATAATGATGTGGTACCTCTTATTTAACCAAGTTATTAAGTAGATTATTAAATCTGTGATTTTATCCAAGACAATATACTACATGGCTGGAAATATATCAACCTTAGTTCATTTAGCAATCAAAGAATATATATAAATACATATACATTTTGCATGTAAAAATCAATTTCTATTTTCATAACCTATTGTTAACAAAGATTGCTTTCGTCCTTCTAGACTTCTTCAGGTCTGTGTACAAGAACCTTAAAAACCTATATAATTGTATAATTAGTTAGTATTGTTATTACACATCATTTTGAATGTTGTGTCTTTCGGCTTTTTTCCCGGGGTCGCCTGATGCACAACCTTCAACGGAAGGTACGCTCTCACTATCTCCTCCCACATGAAGACGCTGAGAATCGAAAATCGAAACACACAACAGAGGCTTAGCAATTATACGCAGCACCACCACCACCACCACAATTATTACACATCATTTTGAATAAAGTGGAAAAAAGAACCAGAAAAAAAATAAAAATAAGAAAAAATGTATGTATGATGATGGAAACAAAATATACACTTAAATTTCAACTGATTTAAAATGGTATTTAAAACCAATTTGTAGAATAAAATAAAATAAAATACAATTAGTCATGTAAACAATGTGGCAATTTTCTAAGTTCCAGTGCACTTTTAATTGAACAGTAGTAGTTTAGTCCAGGCTTCCTAAAAGAGTTCAGCTTTAATTGCAACATGAGTTCATGTTTCTCCAGAATATTCAGGATGTCTCCTCCAAGATAACCCATGTCTATGCGATCCAGGATCTGGAACTTAAAACCTGTGTGTCTTTTATGAAGAGAAAGGTGTTTGGCTAGTGCATTATTTTTACATCCAGAGCGGATTTCTGACAGATGACATGAAATCCTATGCTTGAGTTTATTTACAGTCTTGCCCACATAGAATGCATCACATTCATTGCACTATGCCCTGTAAATTACTTTTTTAGTGTTACAGTCACCCCCTGCACTGGTTTTAATGATCTTCTTTAAATAAGGGCAATAAAAACTATCACCTTGCTGTATAAATATACAAAATGTACAATTAGTTTCACATCTTTTAGTGCTTTTTTCACATGTTAACATTAGGTTATGAAAATAGAAATTGATTTTTACATGCAAAATGTATATGTATTTATATATTTTTTTGATTGCCAAATGAACTAAGGTTGATATATTTCCAGCCATGTAGTATATTGTCTTGGATAAAATCACAGACTTAATAATCTACTTAATAATTTGGTTAAATAAGAGGTACCACATCATTATATGATTTTATTTAAAGTGCATAAGGGTTATATATTATTATGACAGCTGCTAAGTAGGGCAGGACCAGCTCGAATGTCACACTGATGGGGGAAGGGATGTGAATTTAGCATGTGTACCAATAACACTTTGTTTTACAGCACAATAAACCACTCCCATGCCTGATAAAAAGTATATATATATTTAGAAAGCTTGTGAGGAAATTATTACTCTATTTTTGTTTTACTTGGATTGCTTGTCTGTGTACTTAATAAAGGATTTTCGACTGGAAACAGACTGCCTGCCTTGCTTGAATTACTTTCGAATACTTAGTAATGCTGTACAATTATATATTTTCTATTATTACTTTTTGTTTTGTTTTGTTTTGACTTAAGATGAGTTTACGTTCGCTACTTCTACTACTATTGTCTGATCTGAGTAATATACAGTGATTAACTAGAAATATATGGACTGAAAATCTTCCACACAGAGAAGTTTCTTACACTGTTTTGTTTTTGGACCCACTACACTTTAGTGGGTTGTTTTGAGACTTCAGGGATACCACAGAGATTACTTCTTTAATATCAATGCTGACTAACATGTAGTGGTATCTTTACATACAATTATTCACTTCTTTTTTCTCCTCCTCTTTCACACTGAAGAATTCTATGTTTTAACCAGATTTTACAAAGATTTATATATATATAAAATTCTAAAGCTCGAAGTTTCAAAACTTCGAACTTCAAAAGGCTGAGACTAGAAGATCGACGTTTTGAAACTTCAAGCCCCCCTGCACTCCCCCACACCCCCTGCTAAATAAGTATAACAACTCTGAAATTTGCAATTGCACTACAGTGAGGAAAACAGTAAAATCCCATTCTGCTCTGTATGGCAATCTCCATTCAAAACTTCAGTCTTCTTGTCTCAGCCTTTTGAATTTCAAAGTTTTGAAATTTTGAGCTTTAGAAGGGGATCTATATATATATATATATATATATATATATATATATATATATATATATATATATATATATATATATATATATGTATATAAAATCAAAAGCATTCTCGGAATTCTATTTGCTCTAAAGGTAACAATTCCAGTATTTTAGCTTCTGGTAACTTGTTTAAACTTTGCATTTTAATAACATGTTTTCAAGTAAAGTATTTTTTAGCTGTACAGTATTGTTGGCACATATTAGTTAAAGCAAGAATGTATATGCTTTAAGCATTTAGATACATTTATTGATGCAATGCAAGTGAAATCTCTTGCATATTATAGTGACTATTGTAGGACATAAAATGAATGTTAAAGGTTACCAGTGGTGGGGACGATCCTGTAGAAAATCCAGCATGAGCCTTGAAGATGCCAACAGGGTCCAGAACTACAAAAATAAACATTTAATGGTTTAATCCCAGAGTGTCCTTTAAAGCCAAAGTAAGTTATCCTTTTGATAAGATTCCAAATCAGTACTCTCTTTGAAGGAGAATTAAAACACCAAAGTCCAAAGATTCTCAAAGGTATTGTAGTATATTCATTGGATAAGTGCTTTCTTCTACAGTCTTCATCAGATCATAAACCATTAACAGACCTAGAGTGCTTATATACAGTTTATTTTTCTAAAATTGAGAAGAGAAGAGCATCTTGGGAACTGTCCACATCAATCGAGTTGGTCTGTAAGATTGAAGCCATCATTTGCATCTGTGATGTGATTTGATATCTGCAGAACTATGCCTGTTTTACACTGAATGGCCACTGGGAGCCAGAGATTGACCACTGCAACGCACCAGTGTATTTTCCTTCTCTTCCAGTTTCGTTGTAGAATGGTAATATATTTTAACAAGATTCATTTTAACCTCTTTTCAAATGCAGTTTAAACATTACTGCTGGACTTTCTGATAAAAGCACTAACTGGACCTGCTTTTACAGGGTACTGCTTTTAACAACTTAGGAATTTTACTGACCAGTTGTTTATGGGTATCTCTTCAGCAATTGCATTTATTTTACATTAAAGAGATTCACACCAATGTATTGTAAGGGGGCCCACTTTTACATGAATTATAATATCATATACTCTTATTCTCTGTGTTCTTCATGGTAGGTATGCCTAATCTTTAATGGTCTACATGAGATAGACCATACCAACATTACAGTTTTTAGAATTGATTCCCATTAGCAGTGTCCACTTTTACAGGTCTATATGTTAACATTGGAAATTGAACTAGAACTTTCTTAAAGAAACAGGTGTTTTTCTGAAGCAGACAAGGGAGAGTTCTAAGCGCTTTTTCTTAGGTGCTTCTTCAGATCCAATGATTGAAAGTCAGTTTTGTCAGACCCATGGAATGAAACCAACATTAAAAAAATCTTAAAAACAATATTAAAAAGTACAGTGCGAGGGCATAAACCAGGGTCTAATTGCAGAAGTTTGATTTTCTTGTGTTACACTATAGATGATTTTAGTTAATTACAAGAAGATGGTAACTTTTAACAGCAACTGATTATATTTGGAGCTTTTTGAAGTGATTCAGCCCCCTAAGCAGGTGAAGGGTAGTGGCCATTTTCTGCCTCATTTTCTTTACCTGTGCTAACGAGCGAACAATAATAATACTGATAAATTCCACAGCACAGTATAAAAAAGAAAACAAAAAGAACAGCTTAGTGTAAAAATAGACCAATTTTACTAATAAAACATATGAGCAAAGCTCTTATGGAAACTCCAAGAAACGAATGATAGATCTTGGTTATAAAGTTTAGCATGGTTCGGAAAACGTTGAGCATGAGTCAATTTAATCAAGTCTTGATGGTGCTTCCCTGTAAGTAGAACTTGCCTCTTATCCCATGTGATTTTGTTAGCCAGTGTAGGATGGCCCAAGTGGTAGATGCCTGTGAATCAAGCATCATGTTGTTTGGTCTCTATGTACTGTTTGTACATTGACTGGCTTGAGAGCATGAATTGCTCTGGTATTTAAACTGGGTACAGAAGGGGCGAGACCTCAGAGGGAACTCTAATTGGCATCACACTTGATGCTGCTATTTTGTCTCTTTTGACTCCTGTGGAGTTGTACCACCTCTTATTACTTTAGGTGTGTGAGCCGTGATGACATCCAGGGAGTGTTGCTCAAAGTCACTGCATCATCATTTGATGTTTTTATTGAAGCAGTTGGTTTAGCCAAAATTCACTGAGATTTTACTATTCCTGTTTAGGTAGTAAGACCATGTGAGAATAAGGCCTAAGAAATAGTAATGCCCACTTGGGGCATCTGGCATTGTAGATACCCATGTTACCATGCTTATGAGATGCACTTATGAATTGTTACTCTTGACTTCAATTAGTGTAGTTAGCCAGAGTGGCATTATGTTAAGTCACATGCAGTGATCCCAATAAAAAATGTAGCTGTTGCAGAACTCACTAATGACCTTGCAGTTTTTGCAAGGATTGATAAGATATGTCTGGAAATATCCTAGGACCTGTAACCAGTAATTGGTGCATGCATAGCAGTGGAGATAAAGACCAGTATTGCTAACAAGTGACACCAGCATAGCAAGTTAGATTTGTTCCAGATTAGAACTTAAACCAGTGAACACAATGACCAGATTCCATAAAACAATTAACTGTTGAGAGAGACATGCTAACAGTGGGCTTGGCAGTTTCTGTAAATTAATATTTAGACAAGTCTGATAATAATCTAAGGAATATAAAACCAGAAGTAGTGCATGCATGAAATAGGGAGTAATAATAATTAGAGACAATAGTGTAAAAGTACAGTGTAAGAAATCGGCATGATCTCCATGGTGCTTTCAGATTGACCCCAGTCAAGGATATATAAAAATTCCAAGACTGTGCAAGCATATTCATGGTATCTGTGATAAACAGGGCTCTGCATTAGTGAAGAAAGTCAGAGTAGTTGTAAAAATCTAAGTCAGCAAGCACCATAGACCATCCTACACCAGCCAGCAAAACTATGTATGATATGAAGTAGGCCCTACCTAAAGGGAAGCACCATTAAGTCTTGATTGAATGGCCTCACTTTTATAGTTTTCCTGACCACATTAAACTGGCTTGTCAGGGGATATATTAAGACTGATAAGTGCTTAAGTAATTTAGACCGGCATAAGGTTCATAACCAAGCTCTACTATTCACCTGTTTATTTTTCATTTGTGTCTTATTTATACATTTTCTTTCCCCCCAGTAGTAAAATGGATGTATTTTTACACTATGTTCTTTTTTCTTTACTTTTCTATTTGCTCATTTTTAGCAACAGAGGTGAAAAAACAACCCACACTCTTCACCTACTTTGGGTGCTGAATCACTTCAAAGAGATCTAAATGTAATTGGCTGCTGTTAAAAGTTATCAGCTTCTTGTAATTAATCAAAAAGATCTAAAAGGTCCCACAAAAACAGAATTCTGCAATTAGACCCTGACTTATGTCCTTGCACTGTATTTTTATATTGTTTTTATTATCGGTTTAACTCCATGGTTCTGACCAAACTGGCTGTTTCAATCATTGGATCTAAAGAAGCAACCTAAGCAAAAGCACTTAGAATTCTCCTTTGACTGTTTTAGAAAACTGCCTATTCCTTTTAGAAAGTGCTTGTTCAATTTCCAATGTTATCACATAGTCCCATATAATTGGACACTGTTTATGGGACCCAGTTCTACAAAAGGGAATGTTTACATGGTCTATATCATGCAAATCATTAAGGACTGTTCACACCTATCATGTTACACCATAACACATAGATTTAAGAACTTGTGATATTGCAATTCCTATAACCACTTAAAAGCAAACTCCCTTATAATGCACTAGTAAGAATTTATTTAATGCAAAATAACTGTAATTACTGCAAAGATAGCCATAAAACAGGTCCATAATATGATTGTTTTAAAAGCAGTACAATATAAAACTGGGTCCATTTAGTATTTTTATCACAAAGCCAAACAGTAAAGTAACACTTAAAATGCATTTGAAAAGAGGTTAAAATGAGTCTTGTTTAAATCTATAACCACTATAAATTGAAACTTGAAGAGAAGAGAGCTACATTGGTGAATTGCAATAGTCAATCCATGGCTCCCAGTGGTCATTCTATGTGAAAGAAGCATGTTTTTGCAGACCCCTCCCTTCAATTTAAATCAATTTACACATGCAAATGATGACTCCAATCTCATAGGCTAGCTTGATTGATGTGAGTAGTTCCCCTAACACTCCTTCCTTGTCATTCTTCAAAAAAAAAAACTATGGGTCTGTTCATTGTTTATGATCTCATGAAGTTTGCAGATAAAAGTGCTTACCTTTGAGAAACTTTGGACTTTAGTGTATTTATTCTTCTTGAAAGAAAGTACTGATCTGGAAGTTTAATAGATGGATAATTTACTTTGGCTTTAGTAGACACACTCAAGTTAATCCTTTAATATTTTTTCATAGGATACGGGGAGTATTTAAAAATGGAAATGTAATGACTGTTTTTTTCAGAAGTAAAGAGTGTATAATTATGCAACAGGGAAAAGACCTAGTAAAATCAATCAGTCTAAAATATACATTATTTATGATATGGTATAATAATGTATTATGACTAAAATAATGTGTTTCAGTCAGCTTGTACTTAAAAAGAATCACAGGAAAATTATAACAGTGTCTATATATTTAAATATGTAATTTGAAATTATGTTAAGCATATGCAGATAGTGGTTTATAATGTAATTTTTTAGAATGTATATATGATGAAAGAATGAAGATATATACTTTTCTATACACATTAATAATGGTTGGTAATAGCTCCTGATGTCAGAGCAAATGGCATATGAGTACTTATGGAATCTGAACAGTCTCAAGAGTGCTAATAATTAATTCTTTGGGGAAAGATTGATATCTGACAGTTAATACAGTAGATTGAAGCTCTGAGTTGTTGGCAAGCTGTTTCTTGTGGTCCAGGGTTGATTAGATCAGCCTTCATTGACCAAGTATGTGACTCTGAGCAGGTTACTTAAGCAGACCTTTTCAGAAACTGGAATAGTCTCTTCAGTAATCTTCGTGACCACATATCTGGTAATTAACTATGAACTATAAGATTAAACATCTATGAACCTATGAACCTATGAACTACTATATGATAATAAGGAAGATAAAATTAAAAAAATATTTTTGACCACTACAACTTAGACACTTTTATATAACATACTTATAATAAACTATACAAAGCATTTGTTTGGTGATAACACAAACACACACACATACATACACAGTAGTCTACAGATTTATAGTAAGAGCAACTGAAATAAGTGGCTGTAAGAGAGTGAAAGGATAATTAGAAGATTAGTTTGTATGGGATTTCTCTTTAAAATAGGAACCTTAAGTTCTGTGGAAGGGAATTAGTTTACTTGTAGTTTAGCTATCTTTAATATTGTTAACTCTATGTTTTTGGTCTGTATGTCAACTAAAATGAGCCATCAGGCAATAGTTCTCTTTTTGTTTTCATGTAGCCATTATTCTAAGGATCTTGGCTATTATAGAGCTCATAGAATAGCAGTTAGCAATAGCAATATGCATGAGCCTGAGATGCCTTCTTTAAAACATGTTTCTTTCAATGTAAACAGCCTCAATAATGGCAATAGAAAGGTAGTTTGTTCAAATATTTCAAAATGCAAGAAACATATTTAGTAGAGTAAATACAAGTTTACCTGTGCCAGGAAGTTGTAGCTTTAATGAAAAGAGAAGGGGAACAGCAGCCCTATGGAGAATTTCTATTATAATGCATAGTGTTGTTGACCCATGCAGTGATGATAAAGGTATAATGTGTATGGTCATTATTAAATATAAAAAAAAAGAATCTTAACCTTAGCAAATATGTACTGAATTCCGTGAAGTGGAGATACATTTCCTAGGAAGTATCTAGAATTTTAACTTTGAATATAAAGGGGAGTATGATAATGACAGGCAACTGCAACTGTATACTTAAAAAAAACTTATAATACTGCAATTAACAATCCTAGAAATTCAGCATCAGCTAACCTTAGTAAACTTTACTAACTTACACAATTCTACAGGTGTTAATAATGCTTCTGAATCCAATTCTTTGTTTTATACTCATTACTTTTATAGATTTGGTATACTATCAATAATTGATAGGGTATATATTTCAAATAATTTAGATAAAGATAAATCCAACCAAAATGACTTCTTTTAATAGACTGCTAGCTTATAAAACAAAGTCAAACATTTTAAAGAGTTGTTTCCAACAGAAACACAACACTTCTTAAACTTCAGTAATAATAGATAAGTTTTCATAGTGGTACTATGAGACTCAATGAAAGTATGTTTATATGAAAAAATCTCAGCTTTGTATTACAATAAGAGAAAGCAATGGAATCAAGACAGCAAAAAAGGTAGACAAAATAAAGGTGAACATACAAAAAGGTGAAAAAGACATATCAGAATTGAAAAAGAAATGAATACAGACTTTCAGAAGATCCTAGAGCATAAACTTTTTATTAGTTATATTCTTATTTTCTAACTCTTAAAGGCTAACATAATTTATCTCTTATATCTAAAAAAGATACCAAGAACTCATCATAGTATATCTATCCCTGATAGTAATAGTAAATATGCAGACATGGAAGAAATTCTGGACTTGCTATGAGAAAATTAATGCACAGAACATTAGCACAGAAAATGAAAAAGCAATTGACACATTTTAAATAGGAATGAGCAAAACATATTTTTATAGCAAAAAAGAAAGAAAAGCATATGTTTCTATAACAGAAATAAAGGAGAAAATTAAAAGGCTGGAGGAAAATACATTTTCAGGTAATGATTGCATAATTCTTGAATTATATGTACTATTATCTCACAATGTTTAGCTCCTTTACAGAAAGTATCTACAAAAATTATAACTACATTTAATATTAATATTTTATTAAAACTGGATATAAATCAATCTCTATGCTCTTCTTATAGACCTATATTATTAATGAACATTGACTACAAAATTTTTAAGTCAGTCCTTGCCTATAGATTGAAAATATACTATGTACATTTATAATGGTACACCAACCTGCCTTTAGATTAAAAAGCTTAACATAGGATAACATCAACAGCATATTTACTATTAATTTAATTGATTATGACAATTACAGTAAACAATAACTATAATTAGTCTGGCTCTATTAAAATCCTTTGATTTAAATAAGATAATCAATATTAACTAAATTATTAGAAATACACAGATTTCAACATAGTGTTATGTCTCTTTTTAATCATCTTTGTCAAAACCCAGTCTCGTGGTAAACTATGATCTTCTGATTCTCAGTCAGTAAAGATAAGCAAGGGTATGAAACAAGGTTGTCCCATGTCAGTTTTATTGTTTGCTTTAGCTATTAGGGCTCTGGCCTATTACTTAAAACTTATCAGTATAGTAGGATTTAAAATAGATGATCAATATGCTTCTGAATTTGGTTATTTGCCAATGATATACTGTTAACTATAGGGAATGTTGATTTTTCATTAATTAATATAAAAAAATCATTAAAATATTTTGAATTTCTGTCATGTCTAAAGTTTAGTCAGAATAAAACTAACACCTTATTAATTAACAATGAGTGAAATTATTTGATGAAAACTAATAGATTTAAAATGGATTGTAAAGACAGCAAACATTTAGGGGTACATGTACATGCAGTTGTAAAGAAAAAGAAACAATAAATTATAAAATATTTAAAACCGTATTAAAATAATGTAGGCATACACATATAAGTAATAATTACAAATCACTTTACATGCTTACCTGCTGTAGGCTGCCTGAGGTTTATGTGGATGCCCCCTCCCTTTCAGCCCCAAGCCCTTTATCAAGCCCTTAAGTTAGTCACTCTCCCTTCTCTGTCCTTCACCACTCATCTGATTTAACTGACACACTGCCAAATAGACGACATGTACAGTCATACAATTAGCCTCCACTTTAGTATGATAGCACAACATCCTTTAGCTAACACACGTGGTCACAATGGTCATGACCACAGTTTTTGTTTAGAGTGTAGAGATCATCACCCCAAAATCAGAGGGTGGTGATGTTAGGATATAACACTTTTAAGGGCTTCAGGGACCAGGCATGTAAAGTGACTATTTGTAATTACTTATATGTATGCCTACATTATGTCCTTATGTCTCAAAGTTTTTTGTGTATTTATATATAAAAAAATTTTATATATTCTATGGAGTGTTTAAAGTAATTTACAGATGTTTTTAAGTTATTTTATGCATTTATATTCTTGTAGTGAGCTTTATTTCTGTTCTTTTTCTTTCTTGCAGTTTGCTATGCCTGGGGTTTAAGCGCTTCCCGCTTGTTCTTTGTGCATACAACATCTTGGGATTTATATCTTCGTTATTTTTCTCTTCACCTCACTCTCAGTAATTTGGTTTTTTTTTTTTTTTTTTTTTTTTTTATTTTCTGAGGGCTTTTTGAAGCAGCAATTTGTCAGACTTTTTTATTTGCAGTATTAAAATAATAATAAATAAATGGAATGTTATTATTTTCTATGGAATATAGGTTGATTTTAATCAAAATTGTTATTTTACCCAAAATACTGTATGTTATACTGATTTGTTTGTGCCTTCTAAATAACACATTAAACAGTTCAATGACATCTGTGTCAAGTTCTTATGGTACTCCAACAAACCTAGAATAAGAGATTGGAAATATTGTAGAAATTTCCTCACCTGGAAACGTATGCTATAGCTTCAGTTAATAAAACAGTAGCTTTACCATTAATTTGATAAACCATCCATTTGGAGAAAAATGCAAGAAACCATTTGTTTTACTAAATAAAACTATCACTAAAGAACATATATAAATCTTGAATAATAATAGAAAGTGGCTATTTTACTTATTTAAAAATACTATACATTCAACTGATTCTGTTTACATAAACAGCATACTAAAACACTGAGATTCCATAATGTTCACAGCATCTGGTGCATTTCTAACTCTAACAGACTTTAACTACTATGCCGTCAACATGTGATCTCTGCATATGAGAAGAAAGGCATATCACCGTACAATGCAGGTGTCATTAAAACCACATTCTTAGATGATATGGCCTAATAAGATTATGTAGAAAGAGTATAATGAAAATAATTGCTGCTAATGGATGAATATTCATGCAGACAACAAATTCTCTTTGTTTTATTATCTATACTCATGGATGATTTCAATAGAGGCCCATGTCAGGGCCACTATATCCATCACAGAATGTGAACATGTTACTCCAGGCCATAACATGGCATGCATAACACAGCTTACGTGTAAAAATCCTGCCATTACTTAAGCACTTATCAGCCATCGTGATGCACGATAAGCATGCACACAGGCAGTACATTTACATATCATGACATTTGAAGAGAATTATGCCATTGCACTGTGTCATGCAACACTGATATATGTCTATTTTGCAAAACAACTGTTAAACCACTGTGAAACTAACAACATTACACAAGTACTGTGAATTTAAATGTGTAACACTTAATGCACACCTCACTACATTGTCCAGTAAACTGTCTATGAAAATATCACTATTTTTCATGTTTCCTGTCTTGTATGTATGCCTTGCATATTTATGTTGGTGTGTGAATCACACAACTGTAAACCAGGTGTCTGTGCATGTACCAAGTCATGTGAACAGCCACCATTTAAAATATTAGTGTAATGAAGATATAGAGAAATGACAATCTAGAGGGAAATATAACACCTGTATCCAAAAGAGCTGAGCAAGGCAACATGGTCGTTGGCTGATGAAACATCAAATCTTTGGAATGCAATCCAACACAAAGTATAAATAATAGACAATCATAAACACAGTGACAGCCTGTGACATACAAAAACATATGTTATGTCCTACAAACAGTACTGTCTATCTACTAATGTATCAACGCCCTGCAGGCAGTTGTTAGTAATCGCTATGTATGACCCTGCAAAACGCAAACAGTATAATGCTGATTTCTGATTATGTAACAGGCTGTTAGAAATGACAAACAAGAATGGCTATGTGCACTACTATTCCTAAATGGAGGATACAATTATATCATAAACCAATCAGCAAACATGCTGGAGATGGAAATGCTACCCACATTGAACTGAAGTGACTGCAGACATAGTCCACTAACAACAGTGTGAACACTGAGACAACAGGCACCCAGTCAGTACATGAATAGACAGGCTATACTCAACAGATCAGTCACAGAGCACCTCATACAGGTATACTAACAACTGCAATATGAACCACAGATAAAGCACTAGTAACTTGTATGCAAGCCATCATAATCCAAAACACTGGCAGTTACACATAACTGTTTATCATCTAGGTTGTTACATGATACAATTCATAACATTACCTCCAGCAAACATGGCTTGTTCCTAACTTATGTATACATATTTTTTATGAAATTCGTACTGGTAATCACAGGAATTGTATGGCTAGTGCAGTTACCTTTCAGATGTACAATGGGCATTCTTGCATTAGTAGTGGAATACATGATAATGAAAAAAAAAAGCCTCTAACAATGATCATATCTATTTTAGGTACAAAATGTGATAAAGTAATCAACATACCTCTCTCCCTGCACTGCTCCTCCAGTCTGTACATCCACTTGATGCACAAGGCATGATTCCTGGAGTGCTCCTCATCACCTGCCAAAAGGAAAAAGCATGTATGAATGACACTATGTAGGTATAAAAGAACAGTGAAACATGTTGAACAACTCATGATGTTCTTCGTGTTTCACTGTTGCAGTCATCACATTTGGGTTATCCCTGCCAGGGTAGCCCTCGACCGGTGCAAATACCAGAGACTTAGTATTTCTGTGTCAGTTGCTGTCGCTTGAGGACTGACGTCAGGTCGTCAGTAGTATAAAGTAAGGCAGCCGATGCCATTACAACAGTCTTTCTTGCCGTGGAGCCCAAAGCAGAAGCAGTTCGCACGAGTGCTGGTCAGCCGCTACATGAGTTTTCGTCTACCGAATTGAAGTTGAAGTCTTCTAAAGCTAAGTACCCCATTGGGGATCCTCTTTTCTTGCACTAACCGATGTCAGAAAAAGTTAATAATTGTCTTGCCTGTCGAAAGCAAATGCCACACCGAGACTTCCACTTTTACCACATCACTTGTTTAGGCCCAGACCACGATGTCCCCCATTGTCGCTTCTGTGCTTTGTTCAACGCCAGAACTATCCATCATTGGGCCCTTATTGTAGCCAGATATTTTTGCTTACAGTCTTCAAATTCCAATATGGCTTTGGTAAGTCATCTGAAAGCAGATCTTCTGAAAAAATGTAAAGATAAAGGCAGAGACAGGTCCAAACCTACCGACGATACTTCCGTTAAGCTAGTCGTCAGTTCTCCGGTACTCAGTGAGGCACTTTCACAGCCCCTGATGCCCACTTCTTATGATCTGCAGGCCACTACCAAGACCCTTTCAGAGTCCGGTATGCCGCAAAACTCTTCTTCGACTAAGGATCCAGTGGTCGTCTCTAACTTGGATGGGTCCGGAGCCGCTGAGCAGGCACCGACTTTCGAGAAAGTCCTTCGATCTACCAAATCTCAACACAAACTGATGTCTTCTTTTGCGACTACCGTTCTTTCAAAAATGACTGAGTTTCTTCGGCCCAGGGTATGAACCACACTCAAGAAACTGACAACCCACTCTCAGGCACCTGCTACCTTGCCTCAGTCTCAAATGCTTAAAATGGTGGAACACCTTAATGTGCTGATCAGGGGAAGCCAAGATACCCCCTCCAAAAGGAAAACAGCTCTTTCCCCCCTGTAGTTCTGTCTGAACACGAGTCAGATGAATATGATGCATCTGAATATAAAGACATGCAACCCCTCTCCATGTATGAGGATTCTGATTCCGAGGATTCCATTCCTTCAGCCTCTCCCCCAGAGGATTTTTCCTTTGGGGAAACCCTGAATACCTTAAGGGAGGATTTCCAATTAGAGAGTCAGGATCTCAGTCTAAAAAGAGACTCAGGGAATTCCTAGATCTTCCACAACACAGACCCTTGGCCATCCCCCACAGTCCTGGATGTTGTGGAGGATGTTTTCCTTGAATCCAGCTTGACACCTGATGCCTTTCCTCCAGCTCCCAGAAAACCACACAGGTACTACAGAGTGCCTGGCTCACACAAATATCTTTTTAAAAATCTTACAGCTGACCCTGAGGTTATTTCTCAAGGGCCAAAAGGGATTAAAGCAACCTCTGCTAAGAATCCCACCCCCTCAGACAGGGATTCCCAAGCATTGGACAGATTGGCTAAAAAAGTATACACCTCAGCTACTCTTGCTATCAGGGCACTAAATTGTCAGTTCCATATGCTGAAATTTCAGCAACATACCTTGGAACTCCTTAAATAAAATGTCTTCCTGTCCTGCTTGGGCAGAATCTAAAGATTTACAAGAGTTAATGCATTCTGCAAGTCAAGTAACTAAACACACCTTGCACTGTGGTTTTGATGCCCTAGAAGCTTCTTGCAGGGCAGCAGTCACTGGATCTGTCATTAGAAGACATGCATGGCTTAAGGAACAGCCCCTGCCAGACCATGTCAAATCTAAATTGTTGGATGACCCCTTGCACAAAGATAACTTATTTGGCACTAAGGCAGAAGAGGTCTTAAAAAAAGATGGAAGAAAAAGCAAAATCCATGCAAACAGTTAAGGATTTCTTGCAGGTCCAGCCCCCTAGGTTCAGCAGGCATTGTCCCTCCAAACACTGGTCCTTTCCTGCTCCCAGTAAACCAGCCCAGCCTAGGCCCTGTGGAAACAGACCCCCCAGACAGCAGCCACAGGAAATGCAGAGATCTAAGCAGTGGACTACCTCCACTTCAAAACCAGGGAGTTCTAAGCCACCTGCTTATGGTAAGAACTCACAATGTCTCACCTCCTCCACCCCCTCCCTCTGCCCACGTTCACTTACCTCCAAGAGAAAAACACTCCTTTCACTCAAGCACCTGGGCCACCATTACAAAGGACCACTGGGTTCTGAACATTGTGTCTCAGGGATACAAATTTTCCTTCCAACCCCAAAAGGGTTCCCAGATCTACCACCAAATCAGTGGGCAGAGGCTCAAAAGCAAATCCTTTCCCTGCTCTCTATGAGGGCAGTAAAGCACATTCCTGCAGAACACACAGGCCAAGGTTTCTACTCCAGACTATTTCTGGTACCCAGAAAAGAGGGCACATGGTGCCCATCCTCAATCTATCCATTCTAAACACCTTCCTGGTGATTCCAAAATTCAAAATGCTCACCCTCCAGCAGCTGCTACCCATGCTCTCCAAGGAAGCTTGTCTAGCCACCTTAGTTCTAAAAGAGGCCTACCTCCACATTCCTATCAGGGAATCATGCAGGAAATATCCCTGCTTCAGGGCAGGATCCCAACACTTTCAGTTCTCTGTGCTTCTCTTTGGCTTATCTGCTGCTCCCAGAGTTTTCACAAAATGTCTGGCTCTGGCCATTGCCTTTTGCAGACAAAAAAATATTCAGATTTGCCCATACGTAGAAGACTGCTTTATCCAGGCAGACAGCCAGGAAAAGCTGCTCAAGCACCTGGCCTTTGTAAAGATTCTCCTAACCTCTCTAGGGTACACAATCAATGAAAAGAAATTCAAGCAGGTGCCTACCCAAAGGATAATCTTCCTGGGAGCAAGTCTGGATACAGCATCCCAGATGGCATACCTTACACCAGAGAAACAAAATTTCCTGACAACCTACTTCTCTCAAAAAGCCACCAGGGCCTCAGCTATCAGCAAGGAAGATCTTGCAAGCTCTGGAGTTCATGGCATCTTGCATACTACTCATTCCATATGCCAGACTGCAAGAGCCTTTGGTGTCAACACTCTCAAGACCTGGAAACTCTTCTACCTATAATTCCTTGCCTCAGAAAACAATTCCTTTGGTGGGCAGCAGCATGCTCCCTCAACAAGGGTCTGCCTTTCTCCCCACTCCCCTCCTGCCCAGATGCATCAGACTATGCTTGGGGTGCACACCTGGATGGCAGGTGCATACAGGGACAATGGAGCCCACAGCAAATCCCTCTGCACATTAGTTAAAAAGAGATGATGGCTGTGCAGCAGGCCTTGATAGCTTTAAAGCCCCTTCTCTCTCCAGGGGCTGTCCTGATTAAAACAGACAACACCACTGTGATGTGGTACATCAGCAAACAGGGAGGGACTCACACCTACCCTTTGTGCAAGCTGGCCATGACCCTTTGGCACACAGCTTCTGCCATGCAGCTACACCTGTTAGCACAATTCCTACCAGGCTCTCTCAACTCTCTGGCAGACCAACTAAGCAGAAATCTTATGGACCCACATGAGTGGCAACTCAACAAAAGTACCTTCACCCGAATAACTCAGAATTGGGGAACCCCAAAGGTTGACCTCTTTGCCTCCCACACCAGCTATCAGCTCAGCAAATTCTGCACCAGGGAACATCACTGCATGGCTTGGAAGGTGGATGCCCTGCCCTTCCCCTGGGTGAACCTCTCAGTCTATGCCTTTCTTCCCCTACCTCTCATCCCCAGAGTACTGCTCAAATTAAGGGAGGAAAACCAAGGACCATTCTTATGGCTCTAGACTGGTCCCAGTAACACTGGCACCCCTAGCTGCACAGCCCGTCCCTGCTGCCTCCATGGCATCTTCCTCAGATTTCAAACCTCCTGACCCAGAGGGAAGGGGAATTCATGCATCCCCAATTGCAGAGACTCAATTTGTCAGCTTGGCTTATTCCCTAACCCTGAACCAATCTGCCATCCTCTGTAAACATGTTCTGGATATTATCTGTGAGGCTAGATGCCCTAGCACCAGAAAGTCTTATGCTGATAAATGGAAAAGGTTTTTCACCTGGATCCAAGCTAAGGGAGCCAATATGGCACAGCCCTCCATCCCTCTCATTATGGATTACTTAGCTGGCCTTCTACACAGTGGCCTCTCTTTCTCCTCTATAAAATTTCCTACCTCTGCTATTTCTGCTCATTTTCACACTGATCAGCCCCTTTTCTCACACCCTTTGATCAAACAGTTCCTAAGAGGGGCTAGCAACTGGAGGCCATCCCGAAGGGCACCAACACCAGCTTGGGACCTTAACTTTGTATTGGAAAAGCTCACCCTGCCCCCTTTTGAACCAGCTTCTTCTGTAGAGCTAAAATTTCTATCCTGGAAGACTGCATTCCTTCTGGCCATCACCTCATCCAGAAGAGTCTGTGAGCTGCAAGCACTCATGGCTGTGGAACCCTTCATCATCTTCCATACAGACAGGGTATCCCTCAGAACTAACCCATCCTTCATGCCCAAGGTTGTGTCCAGTGTGGCTCTCAACCAATCCATTCATTTGCCCACCTTTTTTTCTAATCCCCAGAACAAGGGGGAAAAGATCCTTCACTCTCTAGATGTGCACAGACAGCAAAGATTCTATCTAGACAGGACTAAATCCTTCAGAAAGTCTGATCAATTGCTGGTTAGCTTTGCTGCAGATGCAGAAGGCAAAGCCATCTCCAAACAAACCTTTTCCAAATGGATAGCACACGGCATCCATATCTGCTACAAACAGCATGGAAAGCTTCCCCCCAAGGGGGTCAGGACACACTCCACCAGTGCAGCCTCCACCTCTGCAGCTTTCCTCAGAGGAGTCCCTACCAGGGACATCCTGGAGGCTGCCACCTGGACATCTGTTCACACTTTTACCAAGCATTACCACCTGCCTCTCTTCTCAAAATCCAGGGCAGGGTTTGCCTTTGCAGTCTTGCAGGGCATCCTAGCCAACTCCTAGTTTCCTTGACTGCCTTCACCCATTTCCACAGCTTTGGGAATCAACCCAAATGTGATGACTGCAACAGTGAAACACGAAGAACATAGTACAGTTGTGTACACTTACCATAAATGTAAATGTATTGAGTGTATTCACTGTTGCACCCTCTCAACTCTCTGGCAGACCAACTAAGCAGAAATCTTCCGGACCCTCCACCCCCCCCCTGGCCTCCTACTTGGGGGCTCCTGACAGGTTAGGGCAAGAAAAACTGATGTAATGGCATCGGCTGCCTTACTATATATTACTGATGACCTGACATCAGTCCTCAAGCGACAGCAACTGATGCAGAAATACTAAGTCTCTGGAATTCGGGCCAGCCGAGGGCTACCCTGGCAGGGATAACCCAAATGTGATGACTGCAACAGTGAATACACTCGAACATCTATATTTATGGTAAATGTACACAACTGTACTTTCTATAACTTTTAAATTGAATAATATTACATAATCTGCATACACAGTTTTTGATGCTTCACACATTAAAAGACTAATAAACACAGATTGGAGAATCTGAGATTCAAATCTCTAACCATCAGCTAGGTTGACAGTCTAACCCTGACACCTACCTACTTAGCTAATCCATCTTGCTTGAAATGGCAGGGAGGAAATGCAGTTAAACAAAACAGAAGTATAAATGTGCTGGGATGTGAAAGTAACATGGATCTCAGCTTACACATTATAAGATGGTTAAAATACAGTTTAACATGATGGGTATTTATGAACAAAACTTGAAAGCATGACTGTTTCTCAGCACAGTGGTCACCACACAAAAACACAACTGTAAAATTTCATACTTCAGACAGTGGAGCATTGTCTTATAACAAATAACTGTTCTTAAAAGACAACTACAAATTCCTGTTCATGACATACACACACAAGTAGTTTATGTGGGAGGGTAGAAAATATATACATATATGTTGTTGTCAAATTAGATATTCAATGTGAAAAATATCCCTGGTATCAGTGGATGTCCATGATCTACAGTCAAAATATATATCTGGCTATCTTACTCCCTCCAAATAACAATGTGAGAAGGGTGGTGTACTGGAGTTAATAGACAATGACAGAGTTATACTGTACATTCAATTTGCCAGTGTTATTGTACTCTACATTCATTCATTCTGCAGAACTATTCCACTATGCTCAAAGCTTTACACATAAAACTGTAGTAAAAGAGAGAATGCTGTTTATATTACACACAAGTTTCCCTAAATGAATCAATCTAAGCACATATACATACATTTCTATGGAGAAATGATGACATAGGTCTATAAGGAGAGAAATATATCCCACCAGAGCAATGCTAACAGGTGCAATATTACCTTTGCAGCTACCTATGAGTCAGATATACCTGAACGTTAGAACAGCTATGTGCACATAGCTTTCAAGTCCTATTTGCGCCATACATAATTAGTGAGGTTCATTAAAATTCAAGGTTTTGGAATTCCATTTGCGCACAGTCACATAAGTTATTGTAATTTGGTGAAGTATTCAATAGCTCAGTGTAACAGGAAGGTGCTCCATGGATATACCCAATAGGTATCATTAAGCAGGACTGTATGTAGCATGTCATTATCTTTTAATGATCTGATCCTGTCCCATAAGCGTCACTTTTAAAGTGTGGTTTTGATACATTTACAAATCAGATCATTGTTACCTGCGAACTGAGTGGGACCTCAGTGAGCAATTTATTGAATCTATCAAACTAATCAACATTACCATTGAGGTGGCTTCTTCCAGGAGGTTTCAACATATCTGGACACTCTATTGAACTGAGGAAGAGATCACCCAGATGCTGACTGTCTGTGCTAGAGTGGAGCATCACATGAGAGCCAGAGCAAAGAACATTGCAGTAATCGATATATGGAACCAGATTAACAAGGGAGCAACAATGCCATACAGTAATCTACATGAATAGAGTGCAGGTTCACCACTGCTATGATGCCTGCATTGGAGGGATGCGGAGGATCTTCATCAGAGTATCACTGATGTGCAGAGACAGCTGGTGGATGCCTATAGTAAATGTCACAATCCTATGTATACCTGTACATTCCTAAAGAAATAAGAGATATAACTGTGTCCCATATGTCAGATATATGCCTTCTAAACCCATTAACTTGCTGTTCTGACAATTAGCTCATCTGAATAATCAAAATGACAAGGTGACTGTGTTCTCTGTAATTATGTAATTGATTCCCATGGGGTTTATTTGTATAATATTATCATGTAATATTAATAAACATTTTAGATGTTTCTGTTTTCCAACATTTAAGTGCATAATTTCACACATCCAGTGAAATCATGTATCATTGATGCCTATAGTACCTAGACTGCTGATGACTATGCATTTCTCAGTTATCTGTAATCTATTAAGAATATCTTCAAATCTACTAGTGTATGTGTGAACATCTGTTAGTCCATTCTGCTTTATAAAGTGCATGGTATTATTAAAATCTCATTTGTTTAACACAAGACCACTGCAGGTCTGAATGTTTACACATGTCTTCTACGTCCTAAAACTTGATGCTATTTGGCAGTAGTGTGAAGCATGATGGCTTATAGCATTTAGGTGTCAGATGTTTCCATATTCATTGTTATCCGCAGGAATATGGATACACATACAAAACAGTAGCTTGTTAAAAAGGCATGCATGGTGCTGTATGTTAGCTCATCCTGTAAAGCAACAGCCCAATGTGCATCTATCATAGCTAACTGTGGGTTCAAATCCCTGTAAGGGAAAGCTGTTATTGCATTTTGATCATGTGTCAGTGTAAAAGTTTGAAAAATGCTTGTATGTATACCTGCTTGTTGATATTAACAGGTATTTTGCTCATGCTTATGTCTATAGTGTTTTGGTTTGATTTCTATGAATATCTCCATTAACTGTAATGTTCTGCTAACTACAGTTTTTTACTACAGTTTTATGTGTAAAGCTTTGAACTTGAACATACTGGGATAGTTCTGCAAAAAGAATGTGGAATAGAATAACATTGGCAAATTGAATTTAATGTATAAATGTGTCATTGTTTATTAATTCCACTTTACTACCCTTCTGCTTTACACGGTTTAAAGAGTAAGGTAGTCAGATATACATTTTAACTGTAAAACAGGGACATCCCCCTGATAGCAGGGATATTTTTGATGTAGAATTCGTAAGTTGACAACAAAATATATGTATATATTTTATGTCCTCTCACTTAAACTACATTTGTGTGCATCTGATGAACAGGAATTTGTAGCTTTCTGTTAAGAGCAGCTATGTGTTACATGACAGTGTTCCACTGTCTAAGGTATGACTTTTACAGTTGTGTTTGTGTGTTGGGACCACTGTGCTGGCATTAATTCATGGTTGCAATTTTATTTTCATAAATGCACAGCACCTACTTATTTTAACCATCTTATAAAGTATAAGTCTGATTTATTTAACTGTATTTCCTCCATGCACTCTCAAACAAGATGGATCAGGTAGGTGGGTAGGGGCTAGCGTCAGCATTTATATATAGGTGAGTGTTGCAGGTTTGAATCTCAGGTCCTCCAATTTGTGTTCATTTGTCTTCCAATTTTTAAAGGACTGTGCTGTATATGCAGCTTTTGTAATGTTGTTCAATTTAAAAGTTAGAAAAGATGAGCTGATTAAAATTATTTTATATCTACATCATTTATGCTTTTTACTTTTTGCAGGTGATGAAGAACATGCTGGAGCACTGCAGGGAGAGAGGTATGCTGATTACTTTTTCATATTTTTAACTAAAATAAATCTGACCATTATTAGAGGATTATTATTATTTTTTTGCATTACCATGTATACTATTTCTAATGCAGGAATACCCATCATGCATCTGTAAGGTAAGTGCAATAGTCAGACAACCCCTGTGATTACAAGTATGAATTACATAAAAATATGTTTACATGTGAGTTAGTAACAAGCCATGTTTGCTGAAGATAATGTTTTGAACTGTACGTCACAACCTAGATGACAAGTCATTTATGTGTAACTGTCATAGTGCTTATGATCAAGATGTTTCACATACAAGTTAATAGTGCCTTGCCTGTTGTTTGTAATATAAGTGGTGCTTAGTGATTGATCTGTTGTAGGAGGTCTACCTTTTTATATATTGAATGGGTGTTTTTTGTATCAGTGTTTACACCATTGTTGGCGGGCTATGCTTGGCATGTGCTTCAGTTCAACATGTGTATCATATGTGCCTCCAACATCTTTTAGGGTTTGGTTTCAACATGCTTATATCCCATGACTAGGGATAGTTGTATACGTAGGCATTCCTGTTTACCATTTCTCATGCTGTTGTATTTTGTACGGTCATACATAGTGATTGCTAATAAATGTATGTAAGGCAGCTGTGCATATGTAGACAGAGAGTATTGTTTGTAGAACATAACATATGTTTTCATGTGTCACAGTCTGTCACTGTGTTTATGATTGCCCATTATTTCTAGTGTGCTATGATACAGTCCAAAGAGTTGATGTTGGGTCAGCCAATCCCACTGGATTGTCATCTCACTATATCTTTATTATAAAAATATGTTAACTGGTGGCTGTTCGCATGACTAATTACATGCACAGACATCTGGGTTATAGCTGACATTCCCACAATAACATAAATGTGCAAGGCACACATACAAGACAAGAAACATGGAAATAGTTATATTTTCTCAGACAGTCTGCTAGCCAATGTAGTGAGCCATACAACACAAGTATTAAGCACTGCAGGTCACAGTACTTGTGTTACTTTGTCATTTTTACAGTGTTGTTTTACAAGGTAGACATGTCAGTGTTGCATAACTCAGTGCCATAGCATGTTTCTCTTCAAATGTCAGGATATGTAAGTGTGCTGGCTGTGTGTATGCTTGTCACATATAATGATGGCTGATAAACAAGTGTTCAGGTAAAGACAGGATTTCTACTAGCAAGCTGTGTTTTGCATGCCATGAAATGACCTGCAGTAAGCAGTAAGCTAGTCACATTCTGTGATGGATACAGTGGCCCTGACATGGGCTGCATTGAAAACATCCATAAGTATAGATAATAGGACATAGGGAATGCATTGTGTTCATTAAGATCCATCCACTAGCAGCAATTATTTTTTATAATACTTCTCCTACATAGTTATTTTAGACCATTTCATCTGAGCACATGGTTTTAATGACACCTGCAATGTATGCTGACATACCTTTATTCTCATATGCAGACATCACATGTCAATGGGATGGTACTTAATGTCTGTTAGAATTCAGATGTGCATATCAGTTTGTGTTTAATGTCAGCCATGCTATTCACAGGAATGTGTAACCAGATAAACATGTGGTTTTCATTGTTATGGTTTTGATTGATGACCTACATTGCATATGGTAGTACACTTGACTATGGACATACCTTATTCTAAGGTTTCACACCAGTGATGGCGAACGTCTTGGGCTCGTCGTGTCAAAAATTCGGAAAAAGCCTATCTTGACTCTACTGGTGTGTCACCCTCCCTGAACAAAAGAGAAACAATTCTTTACATATTTATTTTTGTTTGTTTGTGTCTTTTGGCTTTTCCCGGTTAGGGGTCGCCACAGCGGAACTCCGGTCTGCTAATGATTGGCAGTAGATTTTTATGTGCCGATTTTCCAGCTCTGACACACAACCTTCAATGAAGGTACGCCCATTCACGCATGTCTCCACACAGAAGACGCTCTAGCTGTGAATCGAACAAGACAACTTCATACTGTGAGGCGACAACACTACCGCATCACCACCACTGCAGTTTCTTTACATATTTATTTATTTTAAAAAAATACAAGTGACGTACAACAGAGAAAACGATATGCACATTGATAATCGGGCTTAAAACAGTGCACCAAAAAACTACCCTACATTTAATACTAATTTTGAATTGAACTGAAATAAATATGGAACACATTGCATTTGATTTGATTAACATCAATTAATGATTTTTTTTGTTGCTGAGTTTTAATAAATAAGTGCAGTCATATATTTCTTGTATTTTTGTTCATACAATTTCTTTGGTAACTCAGGTGTTGATGAGCACTGGTGTGTCACTCAAAACATCGTGGCTTGTCATCTTTGACACGTGTCATATGTTCGCCATCACTGTTTCACACTGACTGTTTTCTGCGTGTGTATTGTGTCACAGTGGGTATGTTATGTAGACATATAGTAGTAGGTATGCATATGTACTTTCTTTTTTGTCTTGTGATTCACCTTGACAGAGTATGGGACACATAGACACTCACCCATCAAACTTTAGAGACAAACTAATGCCACACCACTGCCAGACTCCTCTGATGACAATGATGACCATGACGGAGACAATGATGATGACAAGGAAGCTGGACCTGCACTTGCCATCATCATTGCTTTACCCTGGAAAAGACACTAACCAGCACCATGAAAGACAACTATTGGGAACAGATCCAGGAGGTGATGACTGATGTCTTTCTAGTACAGACGATGGAAATGATGGAGAATTTTTTCCAGGATTTGTCATTGGATATGAAGGACTCATTCATGGAGATAGCTCAGGAGATGATTTGTGATATTCATCCCTATCAGTGCAGGTCCTCAGGTCAGTGCGTATTGTTTGTGTGATTCACTTGTGTAATGCTACCATCATGGTGTTTGCCATATAAACAATTGAACTGTATAGGTACACTTGTGCATATATAGCATTTTGATGCCATGCTTATGTGATACATGGCCAAGCTTACACTGCAGATGTGTGACATTTAGCATTATGTTGCAATAAGTGCATGGCACACATTACCACATTAGACTTTCATTCAGCATTCAGCTGTCTATGAGTTTTAGCAGTTAACATGCTGCTACTGCTGCAAGAGTTCCACTGTATACAAGTGTGGGATTGACAGCAACTCACAAACAGCATGCTGCCCATACTCCACAAATACCACAGTGGTATGTAAATGATTTGCAGGCTGCCATGTCATGTCTGTTTAACAGGAGGACATGTCCTTTCCCCTGTGTTTTGGATGGCATTTGTGCTGTAGACTGGCATTCTGGCATTGTGTGTAGCATGTATTGGCAATGCTGATGCCATGTTGTATCATATAATGTGTCTGCTACATATGGACAGTTCTACTTTACAGAATATGTAGACCGCCAATTTACCATTCATGAATACACCATGGTACTGATGATTTATTCAGTAAGCTTAAAAAGTAGACTAGCTACTTATTTCACTGAATTTCTTCCTGTAAATTGTTTTCCAGTTGTGCACTTGCCTTGCTTTATTTAAAAAGTTAAAATTTTCAAATTTCTAATTTTGCAAAGTTTTAATTGAGTTTACTGTTCTGGGCTATACACTCAAGTGCATTAGTCTTTCTGTGCTTATTTACTGTATAACTGCATTGTTTAGCCTGATTTAACAAAAAAAATAAATCTATCTTGTTTGCTAATTTGCCACCCTTTCTAACTAGAATAGTCCAATTTCCAGGCTTTGCTGGTTTCCGGGCTTTAGTTTCAGTGTTCAGAGCTATCCAGACCTTGCTGTAGTAAAGAGAGGTCCTACTGCTTACCAGTGAGAGTGGGAGAACACTAGAGGAGTGGTTTCCAGCTCTGAAATTGCAATTTTATTGGCCATTTTGGGCTGATTTTTTGTCCCTTTCAACTTTCTGGCATAAATATGCACGTTTGCATGTGTTTGAGCTTGTTTTAGATCAGCCAATCCTGTTTGGGTGTCCTGCAGACTACTACAGCAACAGAAATGAGAAAGACTTTTTGTGCTAACTGCAAGTACTTTTTGCTGAATTTTCTAATTTTTGCTGATTTTGGTCGTTTTTATTACCTGTACTTCTCAGAAAGCTTAAAAAGTAGTCTAGCTACTTATTTCACTGTATTTCTGCCTGTAAATCATTTTCCAGTTGTGCACTTGCCTTGCTTTATTTAAAAAAGTTAAAATTTTCAAATTTCTAATTTTGCAAAGTTTTAATTGAGTTTACTGTTCTGGGCTATACACTCAAGTGCATTAGCCTTTCTGTGCTTATTTACTGTATAACTGCATTGTTTAGCCTGATTTAACAAAAAAAATTCTATCTTGTTTGCTAATTTCCCGCCTTTTCTAACTAGAATAGTACAGTTTCCAGGCTTGCTGGTTTCAGGATCTTAGTTTCAGTGTTAAAGAGCTATCCAGACCTTGCTATGGTAGTGGGAAGTCCTACTGCTTACCAGTGAGAGTGGGAACATTTTACTACCTATCTAACACTAGAGGAGTGGTTTCCAGCTCTGAAATTACAATTTTATTGGCCATTTTGGGCTGATTTCTACCCCTTTCAACTGTCTGGCATAAACGTTTGCACACATTTACTCACTGCGGGGCTAAGGTTAAACTATTCCCGGTGCCAGAAAGTCTGCTCTTTGAATTTTCCCTTAGACCTAGCTAGTTTATCAGCAGTAGCACTAAAATCTGTATACCTGTGACTAGCACTTGCTCTAAAACTCACTAAAAAGCACTAGGAAGCCTTAATTTGTTACAAGCACTCACCTCTCCTTGGTAATAAGGAGAAAATAGTCGTAGGCACTTGACAGCCTACAATTGCAAGTACCTTGCCAAAAAGTAAGGGAAAACAGCTCTTGCACTACACAAAGAAAGCACCTAACCAGGGTCAGCTTCTGGTGATTTTTCCTGTCCACCTGGTGAATCTGGGCATACTGGGGTAATGCAGCAATTGCCTCATGTACAAAGACAACCTTCTCCTCTTACCACCAAACACTACAACCTGCAAGAGATGCACTTACATAGCCAAACTGGAAGCAAAGCTCTCTCCAGCCAAGATTGTGCTAGAAAGTCAAGAGGAGAAGGTTAACACCCACATAATACCTCAAACAACACATAGTCCTTTAAAACCCACACCACCAAAACCCACACATAGCAACACAAAACCCACATATGCGGAGGCTCTTAACATTAACCTGCCCATGCAACAAGGATCTTTGAAGCTGAAACGCAAACAAACACCACCTCCAAACACAACCAAAGCATCACATAGCTCACAACACCAGTGTGCCACCCAACAGCAGCCCCTAAGGCAAGACAACGTACCCAACATTTTAGTCATAGGTGACTCTACACTCAGGCACACCGATGTCCCACTCACCAGGCCAAACAAGGAAAAAATTACAGTTAGTTGCCTGTCAAGTGCCAGGATCTGCCACATAACGCATGCACTCAAGTCACTCCACAACAGGTATGAATATGACTCTGTCATTGTCCATGTTGGAGTGAATGACTTGAGACGTACCTCCCTGGACTACATGAAAAGAGGCATGGAAGAGCTCTCGGATCATGTAGCCCATGCAGGTATGACCCTAGCCCTGAGTAGCATCCTGCCATTGCCCAGAATGATACCACAGTATAAGGACAAAATGATTGACTTCAGTAATTGGCTAAGCTTCTGGTGTCATTCAAAGGGGATCCAGTATCTGTCTGCCTGGGATGACATGATCGACAAACCACGATGCTTTGCAAGAGATGGTTTGCACCTGTCACTCCTGGGATTCAGGTTACTGGCTAAGGCTCTTGCCACCCCTATAGTGCCATTTTTTGGCAAGGTTCAAAGGACAAAACTACCACCGTACCGGGTACAAGCAAGCAAAATCTGAAGGTAATGCTACTCAGTGCTAGAAGTCTAAACCTCAAGATGCACTCTCTTGAGGCTCTCCTAAAAATGGAGAACATTGATATCTGTGCAGTAACTGAGACCTGGTTCTAAGCACCAGAGAGCACCCCTGCAATACCAAGCTACAACTCATACCACACTTTTCAGCCACCAAACCAGGACCAAAACACTAAAGGTGGAGGAGTGTCCATATTCACCAAGGGTATTCACACCTCCAGGCTGGTTGCCCAACACAATGCATCTGAAATTCTTCAGGTGCAACTAACACTAGGTAAGACTGCAATACAAATTGTAGCTTGCTACAGATCCCCCACCATGCCCCAAGATTCTCACTGCACCTAAACATACTGGAAAATATTAAGATACAGCCAAACATCCTAATAGTGGGTGATTTCAACTACCCTGCCATTAACTGGGAAAACTACTCCTGTACATACACCTTTGCTCAATGGTTCTTGGAATTCATAAATTCCAATGCCCTAGAGCAACTAATTCATAGTCCCACCAGGGGTACCAATATTCTAGACCTGGTCATTACCAACATGGGAGATCGATGCTCCACACCAATGGTCACCCCCTCGTTGGTCAGATCAGACCATAAGCTAATCAGCCTTGACATCCACATCCCACCCCCACCCCCCTTTAAGGAAACCTCTGCAAAAAACTTCTCCAAAGCCAACTTCTCAAGTCAGAAGTAACAAACTTCATGACACCCATGCAGATGGGAACTGGAAGTTCAACTGCTGAATCCTACACTAAGGTGCTGTACAAGCACATTCACTTGTGCATGGACCGAGCCATCACAAATAACACCAAGACACTGTCCTCTAAAAAAAAGGAAGCCAATCCGGTGGTCCCCTGCTATAAACAAGCTGTACAACAGAAGGAAGAAACTGCTGCAGAAAACAAGAAGAACCCAGGATTAAAAAAACTCCCTCACCAGCCTCAGTAGAAAGTTGTGATCCCTCATAAAATCTTCCAAAGCTAGTTACAAAAAACAAAATTGCCAAAGATTTCAAAGACAAACACAAGGCATTCTATAGCTATGTCAAGAATCTAAATGGCAATACTCAGATCTGCTCTGAGCTACAGCACAATGGCACTAGATATACTGATCCCAAGGATATTGCTAGTAACCTGGCAGATAGATTCAGTACCAACTTCACTCCTCTCTCACCCCCTAAAGGGCCCATCTCAATACCGAAAGAATGCCAAATTCTGGTAATCACAGCCACTCAGATAAAATAACGCACTCTCCAAAGTCAAGAATACAGCATCCATTGGACCAGACGACATCCCGGGCTGTGTACTGAATGAACTACAAAATGAACTGGCACCTCACCTATGTGTCATGTTTAATCATAGCCTCACCTCAGGCTTCATGACCACAGAGTGGCGCACAGCTACAGTCATCCCACTCCACAAGGGGGTATCCACTTTGAATACCAGGAACTACCATCCCATTAGTCTGATGAGCCTGATCTGCAAGCCCATGGAGCGTATTATCATGGAATTTATAAACAAAGACACTGGCAACCTTCAAACACTAGACCCCACCCAGTTTGGGTTCGTGAAGGTCCTATCTTGCCTCCTGCACCTGATCAACTTCTTCAAATCAGTCTCCAGAGCCATGGATGAGGGTAAGGTGGTTCACACAGCCTACCTGGACCTCATCAAGGCTTTCAACACTATTCCCCACTCTGGAATCATAATAAACTTACTAAGCTGGCCATTAATCCCTACGTCACTTGATGGGTTGCAAACTGGCTTTCTGACAGAACACCCTGTAAAAGTAGCAGACTCCAAATCCATCTCCAGCAAGTAGTGTACTTCAGGGTTCAGTTCTGGGACCACTCTTGTCTGGCATCTACTTCTATGAAGTACAGGCCAACAGTTAGGGATTCTGGCTTACAAAGTTCGCAGATGACTGCAAGCTGGGAGCCATTACTGAATCCCCAAATGATGTGGATATACTACAAAAGGGCCTTACCAAAACAGATGCCTGGTGCCAGAGCCATGGGCTCAAGCTAAATGCCAAAAAATGTATAGTTGTCCCCTTTGGGAAAAACCACATACCTGTGAACTACCACATAGGTGGCAGTGCACTTAAACACCAAAAGTGTGATAAGAGACCTAGGGACACAGGTGGACAGTGGTCTCACCTTTGATAACCACATAGCCACAACAGTTAGAAAATCCTTCTACATGGCACACCTCATCACTAAGGGCTTTTCATCCAGAAAAAAGGAGGTCATTGTCCCTCTGTACTCATCCCTCATTAGACCCATTATAAAATACAATGCCCCGTTTGGTATGTACCTCACAAAATATCTGCAACAACTAGAAAGGCCGCAGAAATATCTCACAAAACGAATCACAGGCCTAAAGCAGATGCCTTATGCTGACAGTCTAAAGAAACTCCAGCTATACTCTGTCGGATACCACCTACTCAGAGGCGATCTCTGCCTAACAAACAAGGCCATGTCAAACCCAGAGTTGTTGGGCATGCTATACTTAAAGAAATCCCAATCCCTCCAAGCCACAAGCTTAGCCTTGTCATCACGATGAATAGAACATGCTGGAGGGATAGGTTCCTGACCCAGAGGCTCCCCATACTCTGGAATGGGCTGCCCATACCTGTCAGGCAGAGCACCTCAATGGCCCTCTTCAAAGGGAACCTTGACGATTGGATGGGAGATAGGAAATTCACCCCGGGGATCACATCAGTAGCCCTGCTAGAAAGGGGTCCAGGAAAATAAATATTTGTGGGAAGCAATAGCCAGGGAATCGTTATGGCTAGGCTTGTATAGGCCCTAGCGCCTATAGCCTAGTACCTACCTATGAACCTATGAACATTGCAGTATGCCTTCTTTGACCTATGTTACATTTCTGCATGCATTCCTTATTCACATACATTCACATATTTCAGCAAATGATGTACATATGCAGTAATTTGTGTACATGGCTCTAAAAATATTCCAATCACTACAGAAACCCCATTATACCTTGGGACTGTCATTGACTCCATGTTTATGTGCTGTTATGTTGCTCACAGGACTCTTCACTGCTCAGTCATACCCATGTAACTCACAGGACTCTTCACTGCTCAGTCATACCCATTATCGGTGATATGTAACCTTTCTTGGAATTCTTGCCCATTTTCATATAGTTGTTTGTTTTGTTAGAAAGTCAACTTGAGCCAACTGTTCAGGCATTAGACAGACGCAGGACATATGCAGACAAGTTGCTGGCTATTACTTGCAATACATCCCTGTTCTTGTTATACTTGTGTGATACATATTAACCAGTGTATTTCATGTGCACACTCTGACAGTGGTTATATAGCCTTAATTGTAGATTTCTGAATGTATATTATTACATGTCATTGCTGTGCATGTATATATCTATATATATATATATATATATATATATATATATATATATATATATATAGATATATTGACATTGCTTTCAAATATTTTCCTATTAGGCCAATAAAGGTCATGCATCTACACCCATGTCTTGCTTTTAACATGGCATATTTCTGTGACATTTACTTCCATTACGCATCTATTCGAGTTGCTGCTTTGCTACAGTACTCCTGTTTGGTGCTGTGCTTGGTTGTTTGCATGTTACATAGGCTTATAGGATAATAGGCAGTTAGGGCCCTAGGCCCCCTTACAAGCCTAGCCATGTTCTACTCTTATTTCCATGATCGGCACCTATTGCCCCTGTTCAAGAGGGACACAGGTGGAATCCCCGAGGTGAATTTACATTTACCCATCCAATTGTCCAGATTGTGTTTAAAGAGGGCCAATGATGTGCTCTGTTTGACATGAAGTTGGAGTCTTTTCCAAAGGTGTGGTAACCTCTGGGAGACAAATCTGTCCCTCCAGCAGATTTTACTAATGTCACATACCAGGTTAAGGTCTTTAGAATGAGTAATCCGTGTACCATTTGACTTGCGAATATGCAGCATTTCCAGTAAAGCAGGGCCAGAGATTGCCTTATATGCAAGGCAGAGATCACGTCTGAGTAGTCTATATGAAACAGAATAAAGTGACAGTGATTCAGATGATCCACATAGGACAGATGCTGAAGACCTTAAATTTTCCTTGTGAGGAACCTTTGTGGTCTCTCCAGTTGCTGCAGATGCTTGAAAATGTACATACCAAAAAGGGCGTTGTACTCAAATATTGGCCTGATGAGGGAACAGTACAGGGAAGTTATAACTTCTTTTTTTTTCTGTAGGCAATGCCCTTACTTATGTAATGAGCAATATAGAATGAACTTCTTACCACTGTGGAGACATGGTGATCAAAGGTATCGTTGCTGTCAACCTGTATGCCCAGGTCTCTTACCAGTGAGTGCATACTTAGGGTGTTGCTATTGATGTGATAGTTAGGCGGAACATCACTCGTACTGACAGGGATGATAATCCATTTTTTTGCATTGAGTTTAAGGCCATGACTTTGGCACCAATCTTATGTTTGTGTAAGACCCTCTTGTAGGATGCTGACATCATTTGGAGATTCTATGACCGCTCCTAGTTTGCAATCATCAACAAACTTTGTCAGTCACAGACCTTTATTTTTTGCTTGTACTTGAGAGAAATAGATTCCAAACAGTAGTGGTCCCAGGACTGATCCCTGTGGAAAATCACTGGTTACAGGTTAGCTGTTGGAGGTGGATTCCCCTATTTTGACTATATGGGTTCCATCAGTTAGACAGTTAGCGGCCTGTCTAATGATATACGAGTTGATACCTACCTGGGTGAGTTTGTCAATGATGCCTGAGTGGGAGATAGTGTCAAAAGCTTTGGCTAAGTCTAGGTAAGCTGTATGCACAGATTTCCCCTCATCCTTGGCCTTGGTAACTGTCTCAAAGAAGTCCACCAGGTTTAACAGGCATGATCTCCCTCTGACAAATCCAAACTGAGTAGAGTCAAGTGTTTGGAGATTACCTATATCTTTGTTGATAAGTTCCATGATGATTCACTAAATGGCCTTGCAAAAAAGGCTAGTCATGCTAATAGGTCTATAGTTCCTGGGGTCAGTGGAAGCACTACCTTTGTGCAAGGGAATAACGGTGGCCATTTTTCATTCAGCTGGGATAAAGCAGTTGCTTAGACTATGACTGAAAAGAGTACCCAATGGCGTTGCTAATTCTTGTTGGTGCTCATGTAGGATGCAGATTGGGATATTATCAGGTCCCCAAGGTTTTTGAGAGGGCCTTTATAGCCTACTTTTTAGAGATACAAGGTCGGGGACAGGTGGTTGGGATATCATGGGGTACATGTGTCGGGGACAAGGGAGTAAAGTTTTCACAGAAGCTGTTGGCCAACAGGTTGGCTATGTCCACAGGCTGGGTATATGTGGTATCATCAACTACCAGTTTGGCACAAATCTAGGCTTTTCCTTTTAGGTTATGGATGTAACTAGAGGATGGATTATGGCTGTCCTTAGTTGAGGAAGCTAATTTGGATTTGTAGTTTGCTTTGAAGGACTTCACATGAAGTCTTATTTGCTTGTTTAAGCTGAGGAGGGAATGTTTCCAGTTTAGGGTTTCCACCCTCTTACTCTTAGACAACAATTTTGTCCTCTTATTGTAAAGCCTGTTAATGGTAGTTGTCCACCAGGCAGGTTTGCTCTTCCTTGAGGATCTTGTTGTGGTCCTATCAGGTAAGGCTGAGTCGTGCAGCTATACAGGTATTTATATAAAGCACTGGTGTAGAACTCTGCATAGTTGCCAATTTAATCTGAGGGGGGAGGTGCAGTGAAGCCATTTATACCATCCTGTAAGAGGTTATAATCTGCTTTGGAGAATTTTTTTAGTTTAGTTGCTGCTGTGGGCTCAGGTGTGATAGTTACTTTGAATGAGACTGATTTGTGGTCAGATCTCACCAGGGAAGACCTCACAGTCGGGGTGCTGCAGTGGTCCCCCATATTGGTAAGCACCAGATCCGGGATGTTGGCACCCCTTGTGGGGGTGTCAAACAGCTGGTCTAGGGCAATGGAGTTAACAAAGTCAAGGTGGAACCTTTGGACAAGTGAGTTTGAGCACAAGTAATTGACCCAGTAAATGGATGGGTAGTTAAAATCACCCAAAATCATGGTGTCCAGATGTATCTTGATAGACTCAAGTAGCTCCAAATAGGCAGAGTGATTGTCCTGATTCATGGAGGAGGACTTGTAACTGGCAATGACTTGAATAGAAGTCCTACCAACAGTTAATTGCACCTGAAGTAACTCCAGGGAATCATACTGTTTAACCAATCTGGAGGTGTATTTATCTTTAATGAATATTGCTACGCCACCTCCTTTAGTTTTCAAGCTTTCAGTTTGTGGTCTGAACGTGTGGAAGGAGGTGTAACCCAGTATGGCTGGGGTGCTGTCCACAGCCTTGAACCAGGTCTCCATGACTGCACAAATGTCTGCATCTTCCAAGGTGAGGACTGCTTCCAGTGAGTGCAGTTTCATGTTAAGACTCATAGCATTTAGCTGCATAACCTTGAGGTTGTTTTTAGATGGAGTTTTTACTTCAGAAATTTTGCCCGTGAGACACTGCTTAAAAAAGGTACTGTGGGGGTGGTAAGAGCCTTAGCCAGTAGCCAAAATCCTGGGGGTAAGAGATGAAGACTATCTCTGGCAAAGCATCGAGGTCTGTCGATCATGTCATCCCAGGCTGACAGATAATGGATCTCCTTAGAATGACACCAGCTACTAATCCAATTATTGAAGTCAATCATTTTCTGTTTGTGTTGAGGCATCATCCTAGGTGAAGGTAAAATGCTGCTTAAGGCTAGGGGCATACCTGTCTGAGTCACATAGTCCGAGATCTTAGTCATGTCTCTCTTTATATAGTCCAGAGATGTACGTCTCATGTCGCTCACACCAATATGGACTATGACAGAGTCATAACAGTACCTGCTGTTTAGAGACTTGAGTGCATGTGTGTGATATGGTGGATCCTGGCACCTGACAGACAGCTGTGACCTTTTCCTTATCCAGCCTGATGAGAGGGACATCTGTGTGTCTCACAATGGAATCATCTATGACTAAAATGTTTGGTTTTGTGTTTTGCATTAAGGGCTTGACAGGTGAAACTATTATGTGTATTGTGTTCTGCAGAGGAAGAATTATGTGTAGCATGCTTGTGTTTGTGTTTGGGAGGTCTCTGTTATTTAGGTATGTTTCTGGTGAGGACCTCCGCATATGTAGGCATGTGTAATGTTGGTTTGGGTGGAGTAGGAGGTGTGGTATGCATGCTCCAAACCTACTCATTGTCATATGTACTGACTGGTGTGTGTGAGAGCATGGATTTGAGGTTCTTAATATAGTTGCATCTCTCACAAATTGAGTTTGTGTGGGCAAGGAGTAGAGGGTTGTCAGTGAACATGAGGTAGTTGCTAAGCTGCCTCAGGATGCCCATGTCAACCAAGCTGGATGGAGAAGCTGTGGAAAATTGTCTGTCCATAGTGTTAGGTAAATTTATATGGTCAAGAAAAGAGGTTGCATTTAGGAATGGCTAGTGGGTGAAAGGTGTGCTGATACCGCTGAGGTTAGGCTTATTGTTCCACATGACAGTAGAGCAGGGCCACGAAGAATGTCTGGAGGACCAGAAGCAAAGTGCTAAGGGAAAATTTAACAAGCAAAACATTTGCATCTATAACCACCAATGATAACCATTGCTACACAGCAGTGCACAATGGTGCGTTACATGCAAACAAGTGCAAATGCAAGGCTTAAATAAAACAAGAAATAACCCTTTTAACGCAAACTAGCCAATAAGCATGCTCTCTCTGAGTTCTAGTCCAATCACCCTTGATTAGATGGGACCCATACAGCACTCTCCTCCCATAAGAATGAAGAAGGTCCTTCACCAACAAATATGGCTTGAATTTGATGCTCAGAAGTTACAAAACAGACCCAGAAACAGCAAACCTAGAACTGAGCTATGCTACAGCTGAACTAGTATAACATACAGTAAAATGTGGCAAGAAAAGGTTCAGAGAATTCAAACAGACAGTAGAATGCAAATACAAATCAAAAGTGAAATATAAGAACAAAAACAGGCATTTTTAGTTAGTTGGAAGCAACGGATGCCTCAGATCTTTCAGTATCTCAGTGAATTTGGTGCTTAAGTGATACTAAACAGTCTAGATTCAGCAAGTCTAAATCTAGCCTATGCTGTAAAATGCAGAAGTACTAACAATTCAAAGTGCATAAAACCACAGTCACAGCAGCAAAAAACAATTTAAATAAAGCAGCAGTTCACCAGCAATTACCATCTTAGAAGGGTGTAGGCCACACTCTCCTGCCACAAAAGTGTAGGCCACAAACCTTCCTAATGTAAAATAACTGGTTTTGAAGCCCAAGTGCTTAAGCCAGAGCTAAGACACTTCGGAATAACAGATACAATAGGCCTTCAACCAGGAACTTCCAGCCTAGAAGAGTGTAGGTTATCCTCTACTGCAACAAGAGTTTAGACCAGACATCTCCCTACTGTAAAATAACTGGTTTAGATTCCAAGTGCTTAAACCAGAATAAAGGCACTTAGAATAACATGCACAATAAGCCTTCACCAGCAATTCCTAGCTTAGAAGGGTGTAATCAGAGGTTCTGTTCTGTTTTTTGTTGGTATTGTCCAACAATTCATGGACTGCATTTGCTTAGCTGTGCTGTTGGTTGGCTTACACTTAGACTGCTGACAGATTAATTGGGTATTGGATTTAATATCTAATCTGTACTGTGATCCCTATTTATTACTGTACTACACAAATGCCAACATTGGTGGTTATAGATGCAAACATATTACTGCCACTCAGTTTGCAACGTCATACTGAAATAGTGAATAGGTGCATGTCTATTTCTGCATTTCACCATAGCTGGTATGCATCTCTACCCCGTTTGCCAACTTTCCATTGCCCATGTTGTAGAGTGTGCCATCTGAATGTACCTTATTTTATTTCCAACTTTTTCTGTCACATCTTGGGATATTTGTTATATGATTATACCTGGTGTGCTGCCCTTGTCCTCTTTCCGTGTTTTTACCTTCCTTCTATTCTCCCCAAAAATGGGGCCTATTCCCACCAAAAGACATTGCCCACCCCCATCTGACTGACCATCAGATTTTCCTGTTCCAACATTCCTCTTGTGTGTCTCTCTTCTTCACCCCTACCCCACCTCTGCTTTTCTATCTCCCTATTTCCTTGGGTGTGTTTGTTACCTGCGTTCTACACATGTCTTGCACCCATTATTAGTTACTGTTAGCTGTGGTGATGTGGCCATGATTGTCCTTTACCTTTATTCATTTTTTAATTTGAAATTTTACAGATTCTCTTGGAATCTATAAGTGCAAGCAAGTATAGTTTATAAGTAAATGACTTACATAGATATCCTATAGATGTCTCTTACCTTACTGGAGAGATTGTTAAAGATATGAATTATTTACAAATGACATGCAGTTAGGGTGGCCACAGTAGTGCAGTGGTTAGCATAATTACCTCACAGCAAGAGGTTCTCCAGTTTGATTCTTGGCTGGGGTGCAAGAGGTTCTCCAGTTTGATTCTCGGCTGGGGTGCCTTCTGTGTGGAGTCTGCATGTCCTCCTGTGGTTACGTGGGTTTCCTCTGGGTGCTCTGATTTCCTCCCACATTCCAAAGGCATGCAGTAGGTGGAGTGGACACTCTAAATTGGTCGTAGGTGAGTGTGTGTATGTGAGTGAGTGGTGTGAATGAACTACTGCTGCAGGGCTAGCCACCTGGTGGTGTAAACCTTGGCTCAAGATGATTGTCACTGTGGAAGTGACACCCCGACCCCAAGTGTAAAATGGGAAAGGGGATTGAGGATGGATGGATGCAGCTTACATTGGGTTAGTATTATTTCCGTAACTCTGTTCATGTACATCAAGCTTTATGAGACAGTTTTCATGACTTATGGAGTGGCTGTACATGCTGCAGAGTGTGCCAATGCTAGTGCTCATCACTGTTATTCACTGAGATATTCTAAGTTCACTAAGGCATATTTACATATTACAAGGATATCCACAGCATTTGAGCTTATATTGGCTAAATGAGACAGATTCTGTGCCCTTTACAGAATCTGGTCCAATGTTTCCTGCAAGCATTGTGGTCTAATAAATTTATATTGACCAAACTTTTGGTGTTGTTTAATGCTTCAGTTCTCAGATGTATACCCAAGTCTCAGTTCTCACTTCATCATCATCATCATCATCATCATGAACTCCTTTTTTCCCATTTTCTACATGGCGTCAGGGTGTTGTGTCACTTGTCATCTCTCCTTGTTCAATGCCACTCTCCTACCTTCTTCAACACTCATGTCTAACTGTTACAAGTCTTCTCTCACCCAATCCATCCGTCTCTTTGCCAGATGCCCTTGTTTCCTCTTACTTTCATCCTATCTGTACCAAATCTTCTACACCAGATTGTGTTCTGCTTTCCAGCACCTGTGCCCAAACCAATATAATCTGTTCTCCTTGAGTTTTTTTCTGTAGTTGGAGCTTTGGCTTCTATTCTTATGTCCTCATTTCTCTATGTGCCCCACAGTGTGCATCCTACCACTCATGTCAGTCCCTTCCTCTCCATCACATCGAACTTCCTCAACTGGTCTGCCTTTACTGCCCAGGTTTCTGTACCATACAGCAGTACTGGTCACACCACCGTTTGTACCATACAGTAGTACTGGTCACACCACTGTTTTGTCCACCTTACTTTTCAGCTTCTTTGACATTCTTCTGTCATACACTACCCTTGATACTCTGTGCTATTTGGCTGCAGACCCTCTGATTCTAGCTTTGACCTGCTCATTCAGACTTCCCTTCTCTTCAACCACTCTATACATGAAGCTGTTAACCTGATTCACTGTTTTCTCTTCTATCTCAATTTTCAGCTTCTTCAGAGTTCCCTCATTTGCTGCCATTATAACTGTTTTATCTATACTCAGTTTCATCACATGTGCCTTCAGTTTTGAATTCCAATCCCCTAGCCTTTGCTGAAATTCTTGCTCAGAGTTTGCCTGTAATGCCACACTGTCTGCATTCAGCAACTTTGTTGACCCATCTCTTCTGACCTGTTTGCTAATGTAGTCCATCACCAATATGAACACAGTGGGCTCAGAGCTGAACCCTGATGCACACCCACTGAAACCCATCTGTAAGACTGAGCACTGTTTGTACTTGAACTATTGGGTCCTTGTACATAGGTTGCACTAATTCTACCAATGTTTCTTGGACTTTGAACCACTGCGGGACTGCACAAATCAGTTTTCTTGGGACCTTCCCATATGCTTTCTCCAAGTCTAGGAATGCTCATCTGGGCTCTTTCCTCATTTCTAGCTTCTTCTCAAGTATCTGTCTCACTGCAAACATCACTCTGGTTGTGCTGCATCCTGGTCTGAATCTGAACTTCTAATACTCTGCATATTCATTTATCAATCCCTCTCTCTCTAGAACTTTCATGCAGTATGATGCGAGTTTGATACCTCTATATTGCCCACATTTGTGAATGCCCCCTTTGTTCTTGAACATTGGTACTAGTATGCTTGCTCTGTAGTCATCTGGGATATGCCTTTCTCTCCACACTGCTATGAGTACCCTCAGGAGCTAATTCTCCCCTATCTCACCCAGCATCTTTATCATATCTACTGTGACCTCATCTGAGCCCTCTTGCTTTCCCTGACTTCATTTTCCTTAGTGCTGTTCTTACTTCTTCTAAGGTGGGCTTCTCCTCTTCCCTTACTGTAGGCTGCATCTGGGGCAGTACAGCTTCTTTGGGGTTTTCTTCATTCAGAAGCTGCTGGAACTATTCCTTCCATCTGTCTTTGATGTCCTGTGGGCTGGTGAGCAGGCTGTTGCTGGAATCCCTTATGAAAGGTGTCGGACTATCTTCGTTATCTTACTGTCTTTGACTTGCAACCTGATGGAGTTTCTTTGTGCCATCCTCTGAGTCACTATCCAGAAGTTGGTAGAGTGCCTGTGATGCCATGTTCTTTACAATTGTAACTTCTCTCTTAGTTTCTTTGTTAGCCAGCCAGTATTCCTTCCTAGCCTGGTCTGTCTTTTCTGTCTCCCACTTTTTCCTGCACTCCTTCTTTCTTTTGATGTCTTTCTAGACTTCTGTATTCAACCACCAGCTTTCCTTATGTATTTCATTTCCATATCTGGCTTGGCCACATCGAGGCAGTGCCATTCTTCTTCAGCTCCTCCTATTTCCTCTTTTTCTTGAGGTGCTATCACCCTGAATAATTCCTTGAACTGTTGTGCTTTCTCTCCAGTCACCTTCCAGGTCTTCAGCCTGATCTCTGTTGATCTTAAAGCCTTCTCTAAACACTGTTTGCAGCTGATTGGGTAACCAGTGGTCTATGCTGTGGGCTGACTGTTTCACTGGGATGACTTTGCAATCGCTAATTCTACCTCAGTGCCCTTTACTTACTAGGAGGAAGTCTACCCGAGTTGTATGTTGGCCACTTTTGTATGAGATCTTATGACTGTCTTTCTGAACTATCAAGCCATATTATAGACAGAAGTCCAGAATGGCCTCTTCTTCTTCTTTATTCCTGTTGCCCCACCCATGTGGACCCAGGCAGTCCTCATATCCTGTTCTGTCTGTACCAGTATGTGCATTCAAATTCAGTTTTCAATTCTCTATTGCTTATTAACAGCAGTCAGGAAAATGACTGGAAAGAATTGGAAAAATTAGGTTATAAATAATGTCACTGTTTGTCATAAAGAAAAGTCTACCATGAAGATGAAAAACATAAAATACAGAATATAAATACTGGATAAAATTGAACTTATTAACAGAAAATATTAATCTATGTTCTGTGATCAGTTTATGGCTGTTTAATAAATTGTTTAGTTATTTGTTTTATTGTTAATATCTTTGTTCCCGTATATAACATTTCAATAAAAATATAAAAAATATATATATAAACAACTTCATAATATACAGTTAATAGCCATCCATGGGGGTGAACACTGTCTCTAGATGGTCACTGTTAAAGTGACACCTCTATCCCCAGTGCAGAGATGGGAAAACGGGTTGTAGATAGACGAATGGATGGATGGATCTTCCATGCAATTTTCAATAAATGCATTGCAGGATCCACTATAGTCATGTACATGTTGAACATAGACTTAAAAAGCAATACAGCACAACTGACGTGATTCAATAATAAGTGAGCTTACTCTGGTATCAGGCAGGTACATTAATTCTCCATGTAGAAGTGATCCTATATATGTGAGTATTTCAAAATACTGCAGACATATAGGAAATATTGGTGGCCATATATTACTTTTCAGTATTATATGTCATTAATGGATGTCATTAGCATGCAATGTTTCAGAATATGGGGAACTGATAGCACACATTGCCAATGTCGACTTGCCCTTACTTAGTCCAAAAGTATGTGCCAAAATCCAAAGGTCTTGCAGAGGAAGCCAGCTCTGCTTGTGTAGAGGGATAACATACTGGCTATGACCCAGATGGTCTGGTTTCAGTTAGTGTCCCAAGAACATGTAAGAGCTAATGGGGAAGGCATCCCTTGTCAGAGGACATATAGGATATTTCCACCTTGGAGATATACTGTAAGTGTGGTATGTCTTCTACATATGGTACAATTATAGTGTATAGCCGTCATATGTATACTGCACAGTAAAACTATCTATCTATATATATATATATATATATATATATATATATATATATATATATATATATATATATATATATATATATATATATATATATATATCTTTACTGGCAAGTCTAAGTTTTTTTTAAATCTACTGTTGCTGGTGAGTTCCATATAGGTGTACACAAAGTGTAGCAATATTGCAGTTATGTGTTATGTTTTGTTTTATATACTATGGACATTTGTATATATTAACAGATTAGTAGTTAACTACTGTCATAAGTAAAACATATGATTGCAGAGACCTTCACATACCAAAAATAAAATATGTAATTTTTCTTAATTAGCCTTATAGTTATATTTTGACCATATGTAATACTCATTTCATGTGTAGTGATGGCATTGTATGTTTGCACAATGTGTGCATAATGTAATTTACTCCAGCATAGCTGCATCAAAGTGCACTCTAAATACACATTAGGATACAGGTATGTTAATAAACTGTGTATGATATAGCTATCTAATAAGGACTTGTGGGCAATATACAAACTATATGAATATAGCTCTAGTGCACCTCAGTATCCAGTTATAAACAGATATATGAATTGCACCACCTTTACTTTGAACTGCCTGCCAAAACAACTTTGGTTAAAAAGAGAACCTATTGAAATAACACATAAAAACTCAAAATTTTCTACAATAATTAGTGCAACAGGGATGCTACAGTAATATAAAAATAATGCAAAAGCACAAAGTTCCTTCAACCCTCAAGCACTAACAAATTGGGTATCCATTAACTAAATAAACATCTTGCCCACGATTAACAGAAAAGAAAAACATGCTACTGCCTAGAACACATTATAATGCTATAACATTCTTTGCACATGGTAGCTGCTACACTATTTGGTTAAATAGAATGCACGCTGAATATGTTTTATATTATTTCTATATGTTACTGCTGTCAATACATTGTGTAGCATGTTTATTGCAATGGAACCATATAAACTTTTCTGCAAGTTTGCATAAAGTACTAATAGGCAATTGGGTGTTATACTGCCCATGATCGTGAATGCTATTTTTCAAGTTTCGTACTCCTGTAACTACATTTCCATCATGGCAAAACCAATCTACATGTGTGTGAGAAGGGATAATATAGCTTCTGGCATTGCTAAAGACTGGTATGTGAGTGTATTGTTATAGTTTTACAATCCATCATAGTACTAGAATTTATGGACCAGTGTTGAATGCTGTTACTCATTGCTTTACTTTCTACACAGTTCACTCCTGTACACTCGCTCATACTACTGCATAATTACTGCTGCATAGTAAAAGATAATAGCAGTATTTGTATATGGGCATGACCATACTGCATGGTACTCCACCTATCTGTTATAGTGAAGATATACCTGCAAAGTCCAGGTTTCTGCAGTTACGCTCTAGTGATAAGTCCAACATTGTGCATATTCTTCTGCAAGACTGTTTCATTTTTTTTTTTTTTTTTTTTTTTGCGAATCCATGGAGGTTACATGGGTTGATCTGTCTTTTATGTACCTCACTCCAGCATATTGCTATTACCCTGTCCCATCAAATAGAGTTGAACAGGCACAGCCTTACAATTTCTTTCCTCTGCCAAGGTCCTGTATGTGTGTGGACTGCATAAATGAACTGAGGTATGCATCATGGACAGAGGTTCATTCCTTGCAGCGTTTTGTACATACTATTGGATCAGCAAGTGTATGTGAATATTAGCACTGTGTGATAACGGTCCTTGGCCAAGTGCACAGTTTGCAGAGAGTAACATTCTGAAACCGTGCGATCTAATGAGGCCCATTTAGCGATGTATGGCATTTGATTGCTAAATATCATACAGTATGTCATAAAAATCTGTAGTATTCTGAGACACATATGTGGGATTATTATGTCTACTTATGGAGATAGTGTAGTTGTCTGGATACCAAGGTATGTACACTTCTCTATTATATCACATCTGCTGTGCTATTTTCAGTATGTGTTGTATATGTACATGACTATAGTGCTCCTGTCATGTGTTGGTATTGAGGAACACTTTTGCATGGAAGATACAACCTGTACATTGTGATACTGCCTACATTTATGAGGCTTCTTTTGTAAACTGTTTACTGTATATTTATTTATTAATTTTCATTTGTTGACTAGGGAAATTCAGCTGGGTGTAGAATCCCTTTTCAGTCGAGGCCCAGGGAGAAAAGTTCCAGTGGTACATTATAATATAAGATGCAATGCAAATTAACATTGATAAATTAAACGTTGGTGTCATCTTTGCTGGCAAAACTTCCATTGTATTGTTTGGTATGGGCACATCTTGTGGGTACCAATGCATAATTCTCCATATATAAGTGTTGTGCATAACTATGTTATGTTCTTAGCACAGAAAGCTGTTTGACATCAGCAGTTGTCCATGATAGTATACCTCATGCCAGTTCCATGTAAAAGTAATTGCATATCTATTTGGCTGTGTATAAAAGTTTATCACTATGATGTTCAGCTACAGTATGTTGTCTCTTGTAGATAGATATATAGACAGATAATTTACATACATATGTATGCATGTGTGTATTTATGCATGTGTCGATAGTGTAAGCAAAGCCAATGTACAGTCCACTAAACATTGTATAAAAAGCTGTTTTGTTAGTGTTACAATTCATGTAACCCATGAGCATCGTTTATTACATTGCTTCTTTAATTCCTCTAAAAAATGTGTAATACAATAATGTAAGAATTTTTGGCGTTCCCACTTGTGTATATGTACATATAAACATAATGTAAGCAAAGTGAACATACACTTAATTGCTCATTGGATAGAATCTGCCTTGTCAATATTACTGTTCCTTTGCATCTCAGACATGAATATTGTTTGCTGTTCTGGCCCTTTCATTACACTGAAGAAGTCAGTGCAGTTTGGTGGTTAGACTCTCTGAAATCCAACCCTGTGTATCATTTACAAAATAGTTATAGTGCACAGATATCCAAACTATTTCATATAGAAAGACTGAACTGTAACTTAGGCACATTTTTGCAAAACAGATTTTATTATATAGTTCGGGTGTTTAACCTGCAGCAGTGATTGTTGCACTACAGTAAGATATTCAATTTATATCTGTGTTATTATCCGTACTTGATAATCAATATTAGCTATGCAGAAATAAATACAATTATTGTCAATTATGCTATGAAGTCCAAGTTAAGAACTAACATTTCAACTGTTTTTTATTTTTGCTTGCAGTTGTAACTGTGGTCTTTGGTCAGCAGGAGCTGCTAAAACTCTTTTTTTTTAAGAATATGTAGGCCATCAGTACAGTATTAGAAACTAGGCATACATATGTCTTGCATCACAAAAGCATGCTGGTATTTTAGTCTGGTAGAATGTTAGCTGACATTTCATGCAAGGCAGTGTGGGTTTATTAAATTTTACAGCAGTAAATGACACAGATGTCAACAGTCCTGACTCAGAGCTTATACTACTGAATTTCTCAAATAATGCATATTTTATCTAGTAGTCCTGTAACATCTGTGAAAAATATTTGACTGAAAGCAAGTAAAGTCAAAGAATGTCTGTTGATGCATAATAAACACAACTTTTTTTCTGAATGCTGCAGTATTACTCAGCTAAATTATTACCGTTTTTTAAATATTCTCACATCTACTTTGGCATCTTATTCAGTTTAGTTGAATGTAACTGGTATGTTACAACACCATAGTTCTCAACATTTTGGGTGGATTTTAAAACATTGGTGTAGCAACAGCATATAGCCACAACTACCCTGCTCTTGCTCCTCCACATTATAAAGTACAAACTGGCCCCCAGGGGACATCATGGTAGGGTGAGCTATCCAATTCAGTACCTCACAACTCTTAGAATTGAATGGAGTGCCACTATACCCAGTCAGGGTTACAAGATTCCGTTAGCATTCAATGTTGATGAATCTCACTATTTCTGCAGAGCATACTATCAAAGCAATCCAAGGACTCAGTGGGTTTGTCAAGTCCAACCAAAGTTTATGGGTAGACCTGCTTCATCTGTATGTCAGACTAGGAGCATACTTAGGGTGGGATGAAGGGCAACCCTCTTGAGTGCAAACTGTTAGAGGGAGTGATCAGTCTTTAATGCATTACTGGCAGAATGCATGTATTGCACAACAATCAGTGTGTGTTATAAACTGTATCAGCAGCTTATTTCAGTTTAAAAGGCAAGAAGAGCTTTTTTTTCCCTTGTTTGCTCCTCAACTTAAAGTTGAGGGGTTGACATATCAAGAAAGGCATTGCACACCAGAATAGCTTGTGACAACCTCTCTACCCCTGGCCAGTAATCAAGGAGGCTCAAACCTCACCACTGACAAAGGTGAGAAACAGTCACTAAAAAAAGGAATGGACTTACAAAATATTTTTCAGATCCACTTCTCTGCATCAAGCACAGTTTCCCCCAGGAGCACACAGGGAACACACGCCAGACCTGGGACTGGACTGCCTGTCTCTCCAGATCCCAAACAAGACTCACTTTGAAGCACTGTATCCGTGTTTCAAGTAACTGACACACTCACACCTAGGTATTTGATTTTCACACACACACACACACACACACACACACACACACACACACACACACACACACACACACACACACACACACACACACACACACACACACACACACACACACACACACACACACACACACACACACACACACACACACACACACTCCTGGGAAAGGCTGGCACAGATTTACTAGATGTGCCCCCTCTCTCAAAACTATAAGGTAATCACACCACCACCAGTAAACTACTCCACGGCTCTTATAAGGATATCCAATTATACTGAGTAAAATCAATACTAATATAAATAGTAGAGTATAACCAAAGCAGTAAGGCTTTTTGGAGTGGTCACAAAGTCACTAAAATAAGCACAAGTACTCTCAAGATGTTAAAAGTATTCTCTAAAAGATCAGCCACAATCAAAGGTATAAAATATTTAATAATAAATAATAAAATAGAAAACAGGAGAATACTAAATATCTAAGTATAATTAACACCAAAGTTTCAATCACAGGAGAAATAAAAATAACACAGCTGGACAGATTCAAACAGATACAAAAAAAACAATACTTAACTACTCTCACCATATTTTCTGACTGTCTAAAGAATAACTGTTCCCTAGCTAACTTAATTATTAAAGCAAGGCAAGATTAGATGCTGAGATGCTTACTTCCACAAGGCAAGATGATGAGGTTCTAAAAGACTGAAATGAACAACAGCTCAACTGACTTTGATAACTGACACAGGTCTTTTATATCAGGTTCCAAAGAAAACAAAACAAAACAAGCTGCTGTGAGAGATCCACCATCTCAGTGCTGGTTATAGAATGACATCATATTTGATCACCTGACTCAAGTATAATACACACTTAGGGCTTTACTAAGATCTGTTGCAGTATTTGAAAATTATAGAACAATTTCAAAAACTTCTACTCTTCCCTTCCAGATTTATCTGTTTAAACATATACATTTAATCAGTTATAATAACACTTGTGATACATTTTTAACACAAGCATCTGTACACGTCAGTATGAGAGTCAAATGACACAAAATTATTTACAAAACTCCAGCTAACTATGCTGGCATATGTAACACATGCACTACCCTATTCTTCCTGGCACAGATGGCAATACTTCACATTGTCACATAGCTATCTACACCTCTGATCTGACTGGAATACTTTGTATGACATTCAGATGGAGCTGCATAGCCATGAAGCCATTCAGAGCAACAACTCCATTTATAGGGCAGACAGAAGAACACAGACATGACTGTCAACACAGCTGCAGATATTCAAATAACTTTCTGTGCAGTAGCAGTATTTTAAAAAGATCTTCTAAGCTGATGCCTTTGTCCCAGACTCTTTTGAGCTTTGCTATTTATACTACAGACCAGATTCCAAGAGGCTGTTGTATAGGGTCACTAGTCCACCAGAGATTTAAATCTATTTTCCATCAATTGTTTATATAGCACTACAGTGAGACATCCCCTGTGGAGTTTGGGGGAAAACTCGCACTACATACAACTGAGCATGTGTGTAGTCTCAAGCTCACCACGCTGACTCCCAAAACCTTCCACAGAGTTCCACCTCTGTGTGTAACTAGGTACTGAAGGGAATCCAGGTTCCCACACAGTACTGCCTGCACTACCTAGTTCCACATACAAGTGGAGGTTCAACCATACCTAGAAGCCCTTTCATTTCAATGGGCAACACCTCTGATTTTGCATTGTACATTGGTGAGCTTCACTGATGTATGTCAAAATATTGGTGTGACCAGTCTGAATTAGTGTAGGGCTTCCCTGCTGCCCAATAGCATACCCTGAATGGTGATTAGCAATTATCTTTAGGTTTAGGCAGGCAGTAATATGCTCAGTTTGGAGTGTGACCCAATACAAGAGCCTCTTGGAATCTGGTCTGTAGGATAAAGGGCAAAGCTCAAAAGAGTCTGGGACAAAGGCATCAACTTAGAGGATCTTTTTAAAATATTGTTACTGCACAGAAAGTTGTTTGGATATCTTCATTTGTAACTTGAGCAAGAAGACTTGGAAAAAAGACATACTTTTATATATTAAGAAGTTATATGGCACTGTTTGTTAGTTTAACTCTGGCTGCTTTTCTGAAATGTAATGAATGTATGAAGAACAGTTCAAAATTTTGAAATAAAATCAAGAAAATCACTTTGGGACATTTGAGAAGTACATCAGGTTCATAGGTGTTTACTAGGCTAACAACCACAGGGGCCTTTTTAAGCCTAGCCATGCATCCCAAATTACTGACAAGTTCTGGTACCCTTGATAAGTGTTAAGCAGGGGCTTGGGAGATGAAAGATTTACAACCAGGGCCCTGGGAGATGAACCATTTACAGGCTGTGTCCATTAGAGTCATAGGTGCCAAACCAGGGATGAATTTCCTGTTCCCCATCCAGTTGTCCAAGTTACATTTGAATTGGGTTAGCGAAGAGGTTTCCTTCACATGGATGAGGAGCCTGTTCCAGAGACAGGGTAGTCTCTGAGATACATACCTGTCTCTCCAGCAGGTCTTATTTATATCACAGGCTAGACTTAAGTCTTTAGAATAGGTAGTTCTGGTGCTGTTTGTTTTGCAGGTATGCAGGAGGTCCATCTGAGTGAGGTCTGACAGGGCCCTGTATGCCAGGTATAGATCTCCCTTCAACAGCCTGTAGGAGACAGAATACAGGGACAGGACATTGAGGTGATCTGCACAGGTCATGTTACTTATGCCCTGTATTCTTTTAGTGAGGAAGCGCTGTGGACATTACAATTGTTGCATATGCTTGGTTAGGTTACATACCAAAGGGGGCATTGTGCTTAATGATAGGTCTAATGAATGCCAAATACAGTGGAAGAATGACTTACTTGGACCTACATGCCATACCTTTGTTTATAAGTTGCACAACGTAGAATGATTTCCTCACTACTGTAGACACGTGATGGTCAAAGGCTAGATCACTGTCTATATGTGTCCCTTAGTCCCTGACTACTGGGTCATCTCTGTCCATGACTACTGGGTCAACTCTAAGGGGCGTGTTATCAGTATGATAGTAACTAGGAATAGATGACTTCCAGAGGAATACTATTAGGCATTCCTTGCCTTTAGTTTTAGTCCATGGCTCTGACACCAATTGTTTGTCTGTGTCAGCCTTTCCTGGAAAACATTTCT